>NW_004443979.1:12125054-12133288 GCF_000243295.1 Trichechus manatus latirostris
TGATATGTTGTGGGGTTGTTAACCAATGTCATAAAACAACATGTATACTACTGTTTCATGAGAAACTATTTGTTCTGTAAGCCTTCACCTGAAGTACAATTTAAAAAAAAAAAAGAAAAAAAACCTTTAAAAAGTTTCCCAGATTGGGACTTTATAGCTCAGCTCTGCAGATTTCAACAAAACTGGAGAAAAGCCTGTACAGTAAGCTGTAATTATTTATTTTCCACTTAGATACATTATACACAAACCTATGTTGGGGTCTTTAAATCCTGGTTGTTGTTTCTGAGAATTTTATTATTTCATATGCACTCTATTTTAGGTCAAGGCACCTAAAATTACCAAAGCAGTTTTAGTCTCTCTCTCTCTTTTTTCTAACTGACCATTTTTATTAGTCATTAATAAAAGCTGTTGACCCTAATCACTGAAGTCATGTTCCACTAGGCCATTTACTTCATTTTTGTGAATGACAATCCTTACAACATTTGAATGTGGCAGTGGAGTTATCAGTCTAAGTCATTAATCAGAAACCACAAATTTTGGGCATTTTGCTAAATACTATTAAAAAATGTTTGTTGTATATTTACAGAGTCCAAGGTACTATTAAAATCAAATGAGTAAACACAGACCATATTTTCAAAGCTCTTGTGGTCTCTGGGGGGAGCAAATAAGTAACTAAGCAGTATGAATCAATGCAAATATGTTTAACAACATTAAGGAATTCAGGGAGAGAGAACAGTAGGGAGAGGAAGCAGCTGTGGCTACTGATCAGGAAAGAATTCATGTGGCAGAGAGGAATTTGAGTTAGGCTTTTAAAGGAAAGTGAGAATTTCTATCAGAAAAAGTGGAATCTGGGGAAGAATGTGCAAGTGGTGGGTATCTCAAGAACAAAAACAGAGGTAAGAAGAGCAAAAGGCTTCAGAGGACAGTGAGTAATCTCAACAGAATGCATCATAGGTTACCCGTGGCGAACCATTGGAGCTGAGGTTAGAAGGTAGGTTGGAATCACATTAGAGAGTCCTAGAAAAGGTAGTGTGGGAATTTAGTTTGATTTGATCTGCAAGGGGAAGAGGGTTACTTAAGGAAACTTTATTGGTGACATAGTTTGGAGCTAAATGTAGATAAAACTGAAGTTAGTTTACCAGGTAGGAGATAGTTACCTTAACCTAGTGACATACCTGAGACCTGGGTTAGAAAGAGACTCCTCAAGCAAAATAAAATAACCCAGAGGCCAAACTTTAGAAGACATTTGAATCCAATTAAAAGTTTCGACTAACACTTGATTCATTTTTTCCAGACTTCAGATATAAAATATTGAATGAAAACTTTCCCTAAACGTCTAGTTTAAATGTTAGCCTACTGTTTCAAATATAATTATTAATGATAATAATAATTTCTTGTAGGTTAGAATACTTAATGTTTAAAGGTGTTTCCGTATGAGCAAACTACAGACAGAAAAGTACTATCTGACTCTGTGATGGTTAAGGCTGTGTGTCAAGTTGTCTGGGCCATGATTCTCAGTAGTTTGACAGTTGTATGATGCGATAACTTCCATGATGAGGTTTGATATTATGTGATCCAGGATGGGATCTGCTGTGAGTAGCCAATCAGTTGAAAGAGAGTTTCCTTGGGCTTGTGGCCTGCATTGAATATAAGTGGATAGTCTGGCAAGGCTTGTGGGCTTTTTGCCTGTGTTAGATTCTGCAGCTGGCCCCTGTTCGTTTGACCCTCAGTTCTTGGGATTTGAGCTAGCAATTTACCTGTAGTCTTGCCTGCCAATCTTGGATTTGCCAGCCCCTGTAGCTATGTGAATCAGGAGAAGTCTCTATCCTGGCCCAGGACTTGGGATGTTCTAGCCTCTACAACTGCAAGAGTCATTTCCTTGATATAAATCTTTTCTTTCTTTATATATTTATACAAGTGACTGGTTTTGCTTCTCTAGAGAATCCAACCTGTGACAACTCCTAAACAGAAATCATACTCCCTCACTCTGAACTGTGCCGTATTTATTATTGCTCTTCCTTCACCCTCCAGCCTTGCTCTGTTTGGAGCTTCAAAGGCATATATATATATATATAAAATTTTTTTTTGTTTCCTTTTCTTTTTTTCTTTTTTTTAAGCAAATGTACCAATACAGTATGTTTTCCTGGATAAAAGCATATTCCTTTGAATCTTCATCACTTTCCCTAACCCCAACAATCAATTCAGTTTCTCTCTCTCTCACACTGTTCATTTATTTTATACTTCCTAACCAGTTACTTGGAGCCCTGGTGGTTCAGGGTTAAGAGCTATGGCTGTTAACCAAAAGGTCGGCAGTTTGAATCCACCAGCTGCTCCCTGGAAACCCTATGGACAGTTTTGCTCTGTACTATAGGGTAGCTATGAGTCGGAATCTACTCGACGGCAACAATTTTTTTTTTAACCAATTACTTTCATTCTGCTTTAATATTTTTTGGACTATAGTTCTTTGCTTGGTTAATTTTTATGATTAAACTATTAGTAATTTCTATAAATCATACATTTTTTATTTGATACTTTCTTAAACTTTCTAAATATGTATCTAAAAAGTCAGCACTTGTATAAATCCAAACCCATTGTCATCGGGGTGATTCCAACTCATAGTGACCCTATAGGACAGAGTAGGACTGTCTCATAGGGTTTCCAAGGAGGGACTAGTAGATTTGAACAGCCAACCTTTTGGTTAGCAGCAGATCTCTTAACCACTGCACCACCAGGGTTCCTGCACTTGTGTAGTGAACTATATGATGCTTTTGACACTTTTTTTTTAATATTGGGTTTTCAGATAAAATACAGGACACTCTGTTAAATTTGTATTTCAGATAAAAAACTAATAACTTTTTTAGTACAAGTATGTCCCAAATATTGCATGAGACATATTTATACTAACAATTATTTTTTCTTTATCTGAAATCCAAATTTAACCAGGTTCCCTGTATGGTTTTTTTTGTTTTTGTTTTTTTGGTGATGTCTGGCAACCCTATATATACCTTAAATGCAAAATAGTTATCTTTCCCTTTATAGGGGTACTTTTAATGTCTAAGCAGCTGAGCTCACTAAGAAATCGCTGTAGGCATTGAGCAGAACTCTGCCAATTGGAAAGAGCACATGAAAATACTTTTCAAACAGATCAGCCAATATAAACAGTTCTTGATGTCACTTAACAATAAAGGAATTAGTCTACTTAATAAAATAAACCAAATCTCACTAAGTAATGGTAAATATTTCTTGAGGTAGAATATAAAAAACTTTGGCAACTCTATTCCACTTCCTAAAATGCTTTAGAAAATTTTACTATTCTGTAGTATCCAACTCTGGGATTTTTCACTGCTTCTAGGTAGTTCAGATGTAGAACTGTGCATTAGGACATTTTCTAGCTTTAAGAAGGGCCATAAAAATGACATTAAAATAGTTTTATTAATATGGTTTTACCTTAGCTTATCTAATTACTTCCAAGATAAGTTGGTCTAAATTTTCAATGAAGGAAGTATTTCTGTTAGATAGTGAGTAGATCATCTCAAATGTAATACACACACACACACACACACACACACACATATAAAACCAAACCTATTGCTGTCGAGTCAATTCTGACTTATAGTGACCTTACAGGACAGAGTACAACTGCCCCATAGGGTTTCCAAGGAGCAGCTGGTGGATTTGAACTGCTGACCTTTTGGAGAGAAGCCTAAGCTCTTAACCACTGTGCCACCAGGCTCCCCAATATAATATATGATATAAAAATAATGTAGATTGACTTCTAGTTCCAGAAAGGTGGAGTAGATATAGTTTTCCCTGTTCCTCATGCTGATTTAAAGTAAAAACCCTAGACATTAAATATAAAACAAACATAAGAAGACTCTGGAAGGTAGAGAGAAGGTCCACTGAACAGGAACTTTGGACCCAGGGTGAGTTCTCTGGGTTTTCTTTTTGTTTCATATATCACAGACTTTAATCCAAAGAAGCTGTCAACCTAGAAATGCCCTTGGTTGTAGACATAAAAAGCCTCAACAAAAAAAGCCTGTTCTATCTAGCCAAAGAACCAAGAGAGGAGCAGCCTAGCAAGACAAGAAACTTTTAGACAATAACTGTTTTACTTCAGCCAAACACACAGAAAACAACTTTGCTCCCATCCCCTCCCACATCAGCAGAGTTTGAGCGGGAAGCTGAGACTTCCACCCTCACCAGTCTGTAATGTTGCTGTTAGGTGCTGTTGAGTTGATTTCAACTCATAGTGATCCCATGTGACGGAGTAGAAATTCCCCATATGGTTTTGTTTGAACCGTCAACCTTTTGGTCAGCAGCTGAACACTTATCTGTTGCACAATGGGTGTCAGAGAAGGTCCAGTAGGAAGCTGAGTGTTTCATCCCAAGCAAGAGGTAATACACTCTCCCACCACCTCCCTCCCCTCTTCCTCTGCTCCTGTTCTGTGGTGTCAGTGAAGACTACTTGAAAAGCCTGAACTTATACCCCTACATTGCTGTAGTGGGGCACCAGTCCTCTCCCCAAGTTGGGTGATGTCAGATGAGGCCTCGTGGACAGTCAGCACTGTCACCATGGCCCAGCAGTAATAAGGACACCCTCCTCCTCCTCCCCTGTGGAGTCAGTAGAGGTAACGTTGGGAGCAGTAATTAAGCACTCCTATCCCTCCTAGGCAGGGAGGTATCAGTGGAGGCAAAAAATAAACCCTAAGAGAGCACAAGGATGTTGTCAGTTGCCATTCAGTTGATTCCGACTCATGGAGACCTCATGTGTGTCGGAGTAAAACTGCACTTCATAGGGTTTTCAAGGCTGTGACCTTTCTAAAGCAGATCTCCAGGCCTTACTTCGGAGGTGCCTCTGGGTGGGTTTGAACCACCAGCCTTTCCATAAGTAGTCAAGCACTTAACTATATGCACCACCCAAGGACTTTTACACCAAGTAATTAAGATAAACCAAGGAAATTTAAAAAAACAGAAAAACAATAGGGAAAAATCCATGAAATAAAGAGCTAGCTCTTCGCAAAGATTAAGAAAACTGAAACCACTGATAAGACTTACAAGGAAAAAAAGATATCACTGCAGACCCTGCAGACATTAAATGAATAACAATACTACAAACAAGTCTACACACATAAATTTGACAGCTGAGATGAAATAGACAATTCCTCAAAAAACACAAACTACCACAACTCACCCAATATGAAATAGAAAATTTGAACATCTAACTATTAACAATATCAAATTTTTAATTAAAAATCTCTCAAAAAAAGAAATCTCCAAGACCTGATGACTTTGCTGGAGAATGCTACCAAATGTTTAAAGAAAAGTTAACACGTATTCTACACAATCTCTTTTAGAAAATAGAAGAGAAAGGAAACTTCCCAATTCATTTTATGAATATAGTTTTTCTCTGATACCAAAACCAGACAAAGACAGTAGAAAAAAAGAAAACTAGACACTGATAGTTCTCATGAACATAGAATCAAAAACCAGTAACAAAATATTAGCAAATGCTGTTCAACAATATATAAAGAGTTATACGCCATGACCAAGTGAGATTTATTCCAGGGATGCAGGGCTGTTTCAATATTTGAAAAGAAATCAATGTAATCTGCTATATTAAAGAATCCTAGAGAAAAAAAAAATATATGTATATATATTAATTGGTGCTTAAAAAGGATTTCGCAAATTTCAATACCCATTCATAATAAACTCCTCAGAATCCTAAGAATAAAGGGATAACTTCTTAAACTTGATACAGAGCATCTATAAAAAATCTACAGTACCTAATAGTGAAAGACTGAGTGATTTTCCCTTAAGTTCAGAAACCTGGCAAGGATGTCTGCTGTAACCATTCTTTTTTGATATAGTGCTAGAATTTCCAGCAAATGTAATAAGACAAGAAAAGGAAGTAAAAGACATACAGATCAGAAAGGAAGACAAAGAACTATTCCTCTTTGCAGATGATATGATTGTCCACATAGAAAATCCCAAAGAATCCACCAAAAATCTCCTAGATCTGATAAGTGAGTTTGGCATGCTCACAGGTTATAAGATAAACACACAAAAAATCAATTGTATTTTTAAATATTAGCAATGAATATATGGATACCAACGTTAAAAATACATTACTATTAATAATCACTCAGAAATTAAGTAATTAAGTATAAATCTAACAGTATGCATATGGGAGTTGTTTATTTAAAACTACAAAACACTGATGAAAGAAATCAAAGAAGATATAAATAAAAACATACCATGTTTGTAGATTGTAAAACTCAACATTGTAAAGGTGTCAATTTTCCCCAAATTGATATACAGGTTTAATGCAATTGCTATGAATATTCCAGCAAGATATCTTACATATATCTATAAGATTATTCTAAAATTTACATGTAAAACTGAAGAAACTAGAATAGCTAAAACAATTTTGAAAGAGAATAAAGTGGTAAGAATCCATCTGCTCAATTTAGACTTATTACATAGGTACAGAAATCAGCACTGTGTGGTATTGGTGGAGGAATAAACACATAGATGGAGTAGAAAAGAGAACCTAGAAAAAGACTCATACAAACATGCTCAACTGAGTTATGATAAAGGTGCAAAAGCGATTCAATGGGTGAAAGCCAGTCTTTCAACAAATGGTGCTGGAGTAATTGGATATCCATAGGCAAACAAAGAATCTTTACTTAAGTATCACACCTTATATAAAAATTAACTCAAAATGGATCGTGGAATAAGTGTAAAACATAAAATATTTTAAAAATATATTAAAAATATATTAAAAAAACTAAAATATAAATCTTCAGGATTTATGGCTAGGCAAAGATTTTTTAGACTTGACACCTAAAACACAATCTATAAAGCTAAACATTGATATTTTAAACTTCATCAAAATTAGAAATTTTAGCTCTGTGAAAGACCCCATTAAGAGGATGAAAACACACGGTACAGATTGTGAAACTATATTTGCAAACCATATACCCAACAAAAAGACTACTATCTAGAATATATTAAAAAATCTCTCAAACTTTACAGTAAAACAGTCAATTAGAAAACGGTCAGAAGTCATGAACAGATATTTTATAGAAAAGAATATACAATGGCAAATAAATACATGAAAAGATGTTCGATATCATTGGCCACTGGGGAAATGAAAATGAAAACCTCAATGAGAAACCACCTATTAGAATTGCTGCAATAAAAAATAGTGACAACACCAAAATCCTGGTGAGGATGCAGAGAAACTAGAACACTCATACATTGGCACTGGTAATGTAAAATGACACTTTCACTCTAGAAAACATTTGAGTAGTTTCTTAAAGAACTAAACACGCAACTGCTAAATGCCCAGCAATTATAATTCTTAGGTGTTTACCTTAGGGAAATGAAGCTTAATGTTCATACAAAGATATGTATGCAAATGTTCATAGCAGCAGTATAGCCCAAAATTGGAAACAACCCAGATGTCCTTCAAAAGGCAATGAATTAATTAATGAACAGACTGATCAAACAAACTGTGGTCTATCCATACCACAGAATACTAGTCAGAATACTCTTGATACGTACAACAACCTGGATGGATCTCCAGAGATTATACTGAATGAAAAAAAACCAGTCCCAAACGTTTCTGTACAGTATGTACTCCATTTATATAACGTTCTTGAAATGACAAAATTTTATAGAGAACGCATCAGTGATTAACAGCTGTTAAGGAGGGCATTGGAGTGGGAGAAAGTGGGTGTGGCTATTACAGGGTAACATAAAGGAGATCCTTGTGTCATAAAGGAGCCCTGGTGGCACAGTGGTTAAGAGCTAAGGCTACTAACCAAAAGGTGAGCAGTTCAAATCCAGCTGTTCCTTGGAAACTCTATGGGGCAGTTCTGCTCTGTCCTACAGGGTTGCTATGAGTTGCAATTGACTTGAGGGCAATGGGTTTTGTGTCATGAAAATGTTCTGTATGTTGACAGTGACAATGTAAATATCCTGCTTATGATATTGTACTATAGATTTGCAAGGTGTTATTATTAGGGGAAACTGGAAAAAGGGTACACAGGATCTCTCTATATTATTCCTTATAACTCTGCATGTGGATCTACAATAGTCTCAAAAATTTTTATTAAAAATTAATGTAGAGGACTCCGGCAAGATGGCGGTCTAGGCAGAAGCACCACGCCGTCCCTCCACAACAAAGATCCGAAAAACTAAGCCAAACAGAGAATCAACAATCCTGAAAC
>NW_004443979.1:12134383-12144383 GCF_000243295.1 Trichechus manatus latirostris
AAAAAAAAAAAATTAAAAAAAAAAAAAATTAATGTAGATTATGAGGCTATATGAAGTAAAATGTTTCATAACTGAGAATCTTAATAGTAAAAGGAACTAGCACACATGGAATCAACAAACTTAGAGGAATCAAATTGTGCTAATAGCTGACCCAAACCTCCTTCATTTCAGACATTTATTTTCCACTACTTGAATACTTATTAATTCTTTAAAGAAAACTCAAACTAAAGGTATTATGCGTCTGTTGTTGTTGTTGTTAGGTGCTGTTGAGTCAGTTCCAACTCATAGCAACGCTACGTACAACAGAACAAAACCCTGCCCATTTCTGTGCCATGTTCACAATCATTGCTATGCTTGAACCTGTTCTTTCAGCCACTGTGACAATCCATCTTGTTGAGGATCTTCCTCTCTTTTGATGACCCTCAATTTACCAAGCATGATGTCATTTTCCAGGGAATAGTCCCTTCTGATAACATGTCCAAAATAACTTAGATGAAGCCTCACCATCCTCCCTTCTAAGGAGTATTCTTGCTATACGCACTTCTTCCAAGACAGATATGTTTGTTCTTCTGGCAGTCCACGGTGTATTCAATATTCTTCGCCAACAGCATAATTCAAAGGCATCAATTTTTCTTCAGTTTTCCTTATTCATTGTCCAGCTTTTGCACATATATGAGGCGGCTGAAAATACCGTGACTTGTGTTAGGTGCACATCTTTGCTTTTTAAGACTTTAAAAACGTCTTTTGCAGCAGATTTGCCCAATGCAATATGTTGTTTGATTTCTTGAATGCTGCTTGCATGGGCATTGATTGTGGATCCAAGGAAAATGAAATCCTTGACAACTTCAATCTTTTCTATGTTTATCATGATGTTTCTTACTGGTTCAGTTGTGAGATTTTTGTTTTCTCTATGTTGTAGTGTACTCCATATTGAAGGCTGCAATCTTTGATCTTCATCAGTAAGTGCTTTAAGTCCTCTTCACTTTCAGCAAGCAAAGTTCTGTCATCTGTATATTGCAGGTTGTTGATGAGTTTTCCTCCAATCCTGATATAGAGTTCTTCTTCATGTACTCCAGTTTCTCAGATTATTTTCTCAGCACACAGATTGAATAATTATGGTGAAAGGATACAACCCTGATGTACAACCTTTCCTGATTTTAAACCATGCAGTATCCTCTTGTTCTGATTGAATGAATGCCTCTTGGCCTATGTGCAGGTTTCTCATGAGCACAATTAAGCATTCTGGAATTCTCATTCTTCACAATGTTATCTGTAATTTGTTATGATCCACACAGTTGAATGCCTTTGCATAGTCAATGAAACACAGGTAAACGTCTTTCTGGTATTCTCTGCTTTCAGCCAAGATCCATCTGACATCAGCAGTGATATCCCTCATTTCATGTCCTCTTCTGAATCCGGCTTGAATTTCTGAAAGTTCCCTGTTGATGTACTGCTGCAATTATTTTTTAATTATCTTTGCAAAGTTTTACTTGCATGAGATATTAATGATATTGTTCGATAATTTTCACATTCTGTTGGATCATCTTTCTTTGGAATGGGCACAAATATGGATCTCTTCCAGTCAGTTGGCCAGGTAGCTGTCTTCCAAATTTCTTGGCATAGACGAGTGAGCACTTCCAGCACTGCATTCTTTTGTTGAAACGTCTCAATTGGTATTCTCCATCAATTCTTGGAGTACTGGTTTCTGCCAATGCCTTCAGCACAACATGGACTTCTTCCTTCAGTACTATTGGTTCTTGATCATATGCTACCTCCTAAAACGGCTGAATGCCCACCAATTCTTTTTAGTACCGTGACTGTGTATTCCTTTCATCTTCTTTTGATGTTTCCTGCATTGTTCAATATTTTGCACATAGAATTCAATATTTCAACTCAAGGCTTGAATTTTTAATTCAGTACTTTCAACTTGAGAAATGCTGAGTGTGTTCTTCTCTTTCGGTTTTTCTAACTCCAGGTCTTTGCATTCATTATGATACCTTGTCTTCTGGAGCTGCCCTTTGAAATCTGTTCAGCTCTTTTACTTCATCATTACTTCCTTTTGCTTTAGCTACTCTACATTCAAAGCAAGTTTCAAATTCTCTTCTGATATCATTTTGGTCTTTTCTTTCTTTCCTGTGTTTTCAATCACCCTTTTCTTTCTTCTTTGTTATGGGTTAAATTGTGCCCCCCCAAATTGTGTATCAACTTATCTAGGCTATGATTTCCAGCATTGTGTGGTTGTCCACCATTTTGTGATCTGATGTGATTTTCCCATGTGTTGTAAATCCTAATCTCTGCTTGTGGTTAATGAGGCAAGAATAGGTTATGTTAAAGAGGATTAGGGTGGGATGCAACACCCTTACTCAGGTCACAGCCCTGACCAATGTAAGGGGAGTTATCCTGGGGTGTGGCCTGTGTCACCTTTTATCTTAAAAGAGATAAAAGGAGAGAGAAGCAAGCAGAGAGAAGGAACTTCATACCACCAAGAAAGAAGCCCTGGAAGCGAAGCATGTCCATTGGACCTGGGGTCCCTGCAGTACTGAGAAGCTCTTAGACTACGGGAAGATTGATGATATGGACTTTCCCCCAGAGCAGACAGACAGAGAAAGAATTCTCCTAAAGCTGGTGCCCTGAATTCAGACTTCTAGCCTCCTAAACTGTGAGAAAATAAATTTCTATTTGTTAAAGTCATCTACTTGTGTTTCTGTTATAGCAGCGCTAGATACGTAAGACATTCATGTATGATTTCCTCAATGTCATCCACAAACTCATCTAGTCTTCGGTCATTAACGTTCAGTGTGTCAAATCTATTCTTGATATGCCTCTAAATTCAGATAGGATATACTCAAGGTTGTATTTTGGCTCTTGTGGACTTGTTTTAATTTTCTTCAGCTTCATCTTGAATTTGCATATGAGCAATTGATGGTCTGTTCCGCAGTCGCGACTGGCTTTCTTCTGACTGATGATATTGAGCTTTTCCATTATCTCTTACCACAGATGTAATCTATTTCATTCCTGTGTATTCAATCTGGTAAGGTCCACCTGTATAATCAGCGTTTATGCTGTTAAAAAGAGGAATTTGTAATGAATAAGTCATTGGTCTCACAAAATTCTATCATGTGATCTCCTGCATCATTTCTATTACCAAGGCCATATTTTCCAACTACCAATCCTTCTTTGCTTTCAACTTTTGCATTCCAATCACTAATAATTGTCAATGCATCTTGATTGCATGTTTGATCAATTTCAGACTGCAGAAGTGGGTAAAAATCTTCAATTTCTTCATTTTTGGCCTTAGTGTTTGGTGCATAAATTTGAATAATAGTTGTATTAACTGGTCTTTCTTGTAAGTGTATGGATATTATCCTATCACTGACAGTATTGTATTTCAGGATAGATCCTGAAATGTTCTTTTTGATGATGAATGTGACACCCATTCCTCTTCAATTTGTCGTTCCCGGCATAGTGGACCATATGATTGTCTTATTCAAAATGGCCAATACCAGTCCATCTCAGCTCACTAATGTCTAAGATATTGACCTTTATGTGTTCCATTTCATTTTTGACCACTTCCAATTTTCCTAAATTCATACTTCGTAGATTTCACATTCCAATTATTAATGGATGTTTGCAGCTGCTTCTTCTAATTTTGAGTCATGCCACATCAGCAAATGGAGGTCCTGAAAGTTTGACTCCATTCATGTCATTAAGGCTGACTCTACTTTGTGGAGACAGCTCTTCCTCAGTCATATTTTGAGTGCCTTCCAACCTGAGGGGCTCATCTTCCACACTATATCAATGTTCTGCTGCTATTCATGAGGTTTTCATTGGCCAATTTTTTCTGAAGTTAGACCACCAGGTCTTTCTTCCTGGTCTGTCTTAGTCTGGAAGCTGAGCTGAAACTTGCCCACTATGGGTGACCCTGCTGGTATTTGAAATACCAGTGGCATAGTTTCCAGCATCACAGCAACACTGCAAGCCACCACAGTATGACAAACTGACTGTTTCTACCGTTGTGATTTTCATGGACATCTGAAATTATTTTGTGACTTATCATCATGTGGAGACCTGGTGGTGCAGTGGTTAAGAGCTACAGCTGCTAATCAAAAGGTTAGCATTTCAAAGCCACCAGCGACTCCTTGGAAACCATATGGGGCAGTTCTGCTCTGTCCTATAGGGTTACTATGAGTGGCAATCAACACGGTGGCAATGGGTTTGGTTTGGTTTTATCGTCATGTATTTGATTGAGCCTATTTTGGGTGGATTTTAGCAGTTCTTCACATTAAGGGAGGGGGTTTATTATGTATTTAAAGTGGAGAAGTAGAACATTCTTTAAGGGTCATTGCAAGGAGTACACTTGTCTTTCACAAAAGTCATTCCAATGTTTATGTTTTGAAAAGATTCCAAGGCTTCTTTCCTTGAAAGTACATAACTTGGGCACAGAAACAAATACCATCTCTTTTTCCTTTTTCTTTATTGTTATTAGCTTTTCTAACTTTTTGGAAATAGCTTTACCCAGGTTAGACCATAGAGATATGCTAAAGGAACTCATGATATCTTGAGAAACCTAGGAAGCATTACCAATATTACCTTCATTTGTTTATTTTTGTTCACTGTCAACCACTATTATTTTTTAGTTGAAAACAATGTTGAAGGCATAATTATTTGAGAGATGTAGAAATTATTGAGCATTTATAGGATCCACTCTCACTTTCCTCTTTAAACTTTGCCAGTGATATGCCTATTAAGAACAATTTCATGGTTCAGTGATTCAGCTAGGTGGCTGGTTAGAAGTGATTGCCATGATTCACCTATATGTTTCCTCTGACATTTTCCACTATTTTTACTCATATATGATATAAAGAAGATAAAGCTTTGAAACAAAAATAAAATGGGAGGCAGCCAGTCGGTGCCAGTGTCAGAATCAGCCCAGTCACTCTGAATAGTAGTATCTGAGAAAATATGCTTACATGTTAGCTCAAAAGTAAAAAAAACTCAGTCACACCTTGGATACATAAGACTAATGACAGTGTTATAGGTTCATAAAGATCCAGCACTAAATGTCCATGTATCAACTGGATAAATATGATATTGAAAATGTTATTTTCTTTATAAACTAAAAGTTTTATTTTGCAAAACCACTTTTCTTTTCTCTGCATGTTTTTGTTTATTCATTTGGTTTCACTTCAAGGCTTTTTACCAGAACTTTTGATGTATCAGCATACAAAATGTTTGAATAAGTCAGTGGATTGTTTGAAAAACATGTCAGGGCTGGGCAAAGTAGTGGTTGAATTTGGGCGTGGCTTCTTAGGAAAATAATTTTTCATTCTGACATAACAAATGGTCATGTTTCTAACACCTAGCTAAACTCAGACTTGGAGAAAGTACACCAACTTTTGAACTGTGTGCTTCATATTTAAATATGTCAGTTGTTACAACAGTTATTATGATAAAGACAAGACATATTATCTCATCTTCACCCTCTAAGGTATGTCCTGCCTACAGAATTAATGTTTCCAAAGAAAAGGTCTATTGGAACGTATTGTTTATTTCTGCTTGCTCGGTGACCAAGGAAAATAATTATCAAAATGGGACATGTTAAGTGCAATTAAAGAGACCCATCAAAGGATAGGACTTTATTCGTTAGAATCATATGATCTTAAATATGTAAGAAACTCTGGGCTTGTCTTTGGTGATTTAAATATTGTTTGACAGTATATACACAAATCTATGCTTAAATTGTTCACTGAAATAATGTCCAAATGTTGAAACAAGCAGAAGATAAAGAAAAGTAGAAAAATTGAAGCGATTTTGCAAAGAAAAGGGAAATATGAGTGGGAATTAATTATTCTCAGGTAAATTGGTGATGTAAGTAGCTTCCACTTCTATTAAGGAAATGATGAGTACTATATAATTTATTATCCCAACTTGTACACTTTTGAAAGTAAATGGTACCTATGAATATTTAAGTATGAAGAAATGGAAGTGAAGAAGGAGGCATAGCACCCTAAGAATCATTCCTTCATTTATTAATTCAACAGGCATTCTCTTAAGTACTTGAGGAAAAAATGAAGAAGACACAGTCCTTGTCCTCAAAAAGATCAAGGTCAAGTGTGTGGAATATTTTTCTTAAGAACTAAGATAATTTTTTTTTCCTAGAGAGCACAAATTTCTACATCTCTCTGAGAATGGACAAAGATGCTGTTAAATCTTTAAAGACCCGGAGGGTTGAAAATAATGAGTGCTCACTCCCATTTGACAGACAGGGAAACTAGACCCAGGCTATTTAACTAGCTAATAGCATATTTGATGCTAAAGCCCATGTTCCCTGAGTTTCATTCTAAAAATTCTTTCCATTACACTATGTTATTCAGTGAAAATGAGGTAAACCCTCAATAAGATGGATTGACACAATAATTGTGACAATGGATTCAAACATACCATTGATCATGAAGACAGCACAAGACTGGGAAAAGTTTTGTTCTGTTATATATAAGATCACCATGAATTGGAACCTACTCAACAGCAACAAAACACATGTTATTCTTATGGGAGTTTCCAGAGGGAAAAGGGCATATGAAAATGCTAGAAATTTATTTTGCAATGAGTTTGTGAAATTCATTTCTCGAGACAAAGAATAGCATGAAGCTATTCTTGTAATTCATCTTCTTTGTAATTAATCTTCTTCAAGTGAAAGAGAGGGTCTAAATGACCTAACAAAGCCACTTCTAACCATTTCATTTTAGGCTATACATTCTTCAATTTCAACACTTTGAGAGATCTCGTTTTTTAGCCATACTCTTTCAGACAAGATTTTCCTTGCAAGTTAAATCTCATGACAAGGAGAATTGCAATTTGCATACTGTGCTACACTAGGATAACTGAGCCTTTCACTACACCACATTCTAAATGGAATTTCATTATATTTAAGTGCAGCATAAGCAGATCCAACTGTGTATACTTATCAACTCAACTGAAGTCCATTATGAAAATATTTCTCGGAAGATGCTTTATTATATTCTAGAAACATACTTGCTAGCCGGATATTGCGCTAGCCCATAATATCTTGTTTGAGTTGGCCCACACGTAGACACACACTCATTTAGGCACACATAACATTGTTGAACTATTCTGACATTCATTGTTTCTCCAATATTACTCATTTTATTATTCAGTTAACTCTCTTTTGACTCAATTCACAACGTATGACAATTAAATCAATCCATCAAACAAAAAAAAATACCTGAGACTTGTTTTTAATATCATTCCTTGTTTTTTTAAGCATAAAAATCTTAGCTCTTTGAAACGATTATTAGTTCAGTGTGTTTATTTTGAAAACGATTTTTTAAAGAGAGAAAATGGTAATTATAAGAAAAGCAATAAAATGTGCTCTCTTTGAGGTAGAAAGTACAGCACTTAGAACAAGACAATAGCCTACATGTCTCTGACTGACAGGTGGCTATCACATTAGATGAAAATGATAAGAGATTTAGTGGACAGAAGAATAACTTCCTCTTGACAGTCCCCTGACCCTTGACCTATGGCCTGACTCTTGTTAGCTTCGCTAACACAGGGTAATTGTCACAGGTGTAGGATAAAAGACGTCTCCACACAAGCTACCCACAGTCTGAGATTTATTTCTTTTGATGACCACAAATGTGCTCTTGAGATAAAACCATAAGCTCTGACCTTCTTTGACCCATAAGGACATGAGAAAGCAAAATTCCAAATACACAGAGCTTTATTCACTGTTTGCCTTGGAGATCAGTATTATAACAGGGAAGGTACATACACATCAGGGCAAAGTGATGGTAAATATGTTATTGGCATTACACTGAAAGTGTGTTCCACACTTACTTGTAACACAGATCTAACAAACAATGCTCTACACAGAATAGACTCCCTGAATTGTTATAATTATTAGTAAACTCTTTCCTATATCATACTGTGATGTATGTCTTCTTCTGAAATGATTCTTTTGAATTTATATGCTAATCATCCTCTTTTCAAGAGAAATCAATTCTTTTGAGTTTTATTTAAATGCTCTGAAGATAGTAGCTATAAGAGTACTTACGACCAATGTGGTAACAATTGTGATTGCTCACTAAAGTTAATCTCTTCTCCTGTAAGAAAATATATGTATTCTCCCTTTTCAGCAACACAAGTAAGAAATTCAGAAAACACAGAGAAGCACAATGAGTAATGCAAATCCATACTGTAATAGGACACTACCACAAGGAAGAACGAAATTAACTGTAAAGTCCATTAAACTGAAGTCAATAGAGTCATATAACCATGATTAAGCAAAAAAAAAAAAAAAAAAAAAAAATTTACAGGAGAATAAATATTGCTGGTAAAGTGAAAATGACTTCACATTTCATTAAAATGAAGTCAAAGCAGAACCCTAGCTGTGTTTTCAAAATGTTTTATCATGAAGAAAATGGAGTCAAGTTTTTAAACACTTGGCACAATGAAGTGATATATTTCATATTATTCTGTTTATTTACATGTGTAATACTAGAATCAGCCAAATGTTTGTTCACTTAATAGGAAGAAACCATAACCATTTCCTAACCATAATAGACTTCCAGGATCCGATTTCTATTCAAAACTATGTAAAAGGCACAAATTACTTCTAAATTCATTGAGGGGTCTTATTCAGGTCATAGGTCTTGCCCTTCAGCAATTTTTTATCCACAACATGCTTTGATGGCACTACATTAGTATATCTAAGCTTTAGGAGAAGTCAAGGAAAATGCAAAGATCATTGTCATCTTGAAGTGATAGGATAGGTAAACTACTTCAGCTTGTTCAGTAAAGGTGTAGCCATACCCAACTGTTTCCAAAATATCACACTTTGTTTTTATTAAATCATAAAAATAAGGGGTTATAATCATGTAACTTATTGTCATGCACACGTGCTATAATAACGCCATCTTCCCAGACTACCATCTTTTCAAATGTGATGAGATCATCAGGTAACAGTGTAGGATATAAAGGCTTAGCGTTCTGTGTTGTTAGTACATTAAAAAAAGAAATTGCTGGGATAATTAACAACTACCTATTTGTCTGTGGGATGCATTCATATGGATCTACAAATTGGAGGTCTCCAAAATCTGTGCAGTAAAATTTACTCTTTGTTCAGGAAGTTCCCCTTGGATTTGGGGAAAATTCTGGTTTGCTGTGCCTATTGTAATTGTGACAGGCAGTTGACATGTCTCATAGTCTAAATGTAGTGGCAAGCAGGGGGTGGTACAATGACGAAAAAACTGCCATTCATTCTTGCGCAAAGGAAAGGTGTTTCTTAGCATATTCCAACCTATGTTCAGACTAGAGTTGGGTCTCTGGGGTTGAAGGTCAAATCTGTGAGGTCAAAGCTATTTCTTGTCAATCTTAGTTCACTAATGACACATGAATTGGAAATTAGAACAAAGTAAGTAAAACGAATAGCCAGAAGGTGAGTGTCTGTTTTATTACTCAGAAGAGCTGGGAAATCTGGCCAATTGTTGCCCTATGCTGCTTGAATGACAGTTGTTAAGTTGAAAAAGGGACAGTGTGATGGGAATGCCACTTTAAATCTCAATTACCTCCTCCACTCCAATCAGCTTGGTAGAGCTTTAATGAAGTGCAATTCTCTGTCCTTTTCCTCATACTTCTATCTCTAGAATAAGCCTCACATTCAAGTTTGACAGCAGTACAATCAGTTTTCCATTCATCACTGGCCCTGTTTTAACCCTGCTGAAAAAGGGCCTAATGTACGTGGCAGTGATGGCAATTAGGCAGAAAAGTAATATTAGAAACAGACAAAAGCCTGAGTCTTTTAGCATTACAGGTGTTTTTTTTTTTTAATTTTTTTAATTTTTTTTTTTTTTAGCCCGTTCTAGACATAAAGGAATAGGCAGTGTTGCTAAGTTCCCTTCTTCAGTCTTCTCTTAAGCTGAAAGTCCAACGATTTCAAGATTCAATTAATTAGAGACATGGAGAGCCAAAGAACAAGGTA
>NW_004443979.1:12146883-12191181 GCF_000243295.1 Trichechus manatus latirostris
AGCTCAAGGCCACAGAATTAAAAGGTAATGATGAACTTAACCATGTTTACATTTCAACCTCAGGTCACTGTTACCCATGGCCAGAGGATTTTGCAGGGGAAGAATCCTAGACATGGAATCATATACAATTACAAAATAATTGTTCTCAATAACTGTATTGCCTTAAAAAATATATACCAAAGATCAATTTATCTATAATATCTAATTGGTAATATGTCATATTTACTGAAGAGCATTATGTCATAACATAAAATTCAGATTAACCTATTTTAAACTTTTCTTTTAATAAATTTTATAGAGTGACATTCTCTCGTCTAATATTGGTCTATTATTTATTAGCAATTTTTCTCTTTTACTAATTGTATACATCATATCCACATTGATTTGGTTAAAAAATACATTCTGAATCTCATTATTACCTGGGTGCCTTATGGCATTATTTTAAATATAAATCTGTATTTCTCCTGTTTTCTTCATTGGTTATTTTTTTTCTGCTCCAGCACAACTACAGCTACAAATTCGTGGTGTCACAAATAAATAGTGGAAAGCCCAAGCAAAGAATTTCCATCACTGAACTTTCTCACATTGGAGTTCAGCCACTCAAGATACAGTGGGAAAGTGTAGGTTATATCAGGTGAGGCCTTAAGAAGAAGACAGTGTGGTAGAGCTCTTAACATTTACTTTATAATTAAAGAAGCATTAATCTTTTCAAAATAGGTTAGAAATTGGGGTCACAAAAACTGTTTTTGTGTAAGGTGCCACCTGAGAATTATGCAGCTTTGTATACTTCTTAGAACTTTTACATATGACAGATATAATTGGGTATAAGGAGGGACAGGATGCCAGGTGGCAAAGTCACCTCTGTAACTGCAAGGAAAATGTGTGTGGAATCTGAGTTACCTTTTTCTAATTTCCAATATTAGATGAGTCTGCGATGTATGAATGGGTTTTTTCATTCATCACATCAGGCAAAGAATCATCTGAATAAAGTTAATGTTTGCATTTGACATCCATATCAAACCAAAAACACCTCAATCAACTGTTGGATGGATTTGGCATAATTATTGATACACTTTGCAGGATTTAAAGAGTGAGGATTCAGTGCTCACATACCACATTTGAAATGAACACAACTTATCAAGTGGAGTTCTGACATGTGTGACTCTTAGTATCATTTTGGAAGTAAAATAACCTGTCAGATTTTAAAATGTGTTAACAACTGGATGGTGAAATGGCAGGAACATGAAGAAAGGACATGGGCTTGGTTTGAAATCTCATTCTGGAGTAGATTTGCTAACTGCCAGCCTAGAAGTAATCACAACAAAAGTTTTCCCCCAGGGGTTCTGAACAAAAATTCTATAGTAGAATAAATAAACTACTGCACAGTTAGATTATCTTAACTAGCATCTGCAATCTTCCTTACAATAGCCATTTATTGATGTCTTTCCAAATACTTTAGAAGTGGCAAATGATTTATTTTGCCTTTGAAAAGTGCTTGTAACCGTTCACTCATTCAACAAATATTTAAGTTTCTACTATGTGCGAGGCTTTCTTTTCTAAGTACATTATCAAAGTCAAATAATACAAAACGCCTAACATCCTCTTATTGGAGATGTCTTAACTTTAAACGGATTAAGACATTTTATATAGAAGGCACACACTGAGAGATTTACTCCTCTCAGACTTTGTACAATTTTTCATCCTGACTTATGTACAGTGTCTGGCACACAGTAGGTGCTTTGAATATGGTGCTCTGTTAGTTTCGCTATGTTCCAACCCCAGCTGACCTTTTGTATGTGAAACTGTCTAGCAGAAAATAGTCCTCTGATCATTGCCTTTGTTCCTTTGCATTAACCTCATTGCTATATATAACAGTGATTTCTTTTAGGTCTATAACACCTATTGATTTCAGAATATGTTTTCCTTATTCTTTCTACTACATTACTCCTAAAAAAAATGGCTGGAGGCAGTGTGCTTGGGGTGGGGTGAGGTGGATGGATGGAGTTGGGAGATGGTATAACATTTACTTATTTTTTAAAAATTAAAGTTCAATATATTTCATAAAGTTGTCAGTGGTTTTCCTTCATGTAAATAAAGTTATATCTAGCACCATAAGAATATCTTATTACTATTATTTTTTGAAATGTTACACTTCTGAATAAATTGGAGTCTCCAAAAATAAGAGTTAGAGACTGCAGCTCTTCAGGGAAAAAAATAACAAAATTAATAGCAATGAAATCTAGACAAAATCTAGGATGGCTACTATTTTGCTTTTAAGAACGGTGAGTCAGTCAGTTCTCATGGGGCTGAGCAATGCCTCTGGGTACCGCTGGAAGAGCTGGAGAAGTAGTGAAGTATTTAAGAAATACCAGTGCGACTGAAAATTTGCTCTCAATGAATTCAGAATCTGAGCTCCACAAGGCTATAGGACATTTGCATATGTTCCTTGACAATATTTTGCTTCTTGAGAAAATTCAGGGAATACATTTATGTTAGAAGTTGGTGTTTAAGTCCCTTCTACCAGAACAGATTATGATTTCTTTGATTCATAACTATTGAAAAAATAAATATGCAGTTGATCTAAAAGGAAATAACGCCTGAAGACACTTACTGAAGTGCACTTAAGGGCAAAAAATAGTCCCATTCCGAAATCAGTTATCTGGACTGCTATTGAAGTTCTATCTGTCTACCTGCCTGTCTACTTGTCTATCTACCTATCATTTATAAACAACAAAACAAAAAATAAAACAACTGCTGTCAAGTTAATTCTGACTCATGGCAACTCATGTGTTTCAGAGTAAAGCTGCCTTCCACAAGGTTTTCAATGGCTGAGTTTTTTGGAAATAGATTACCAGGCCTTTCTTTCAAGGCACCTCTGGGTGGACTGGAACCACCAATCTTTTGGTTAGTAGCCAAGAGTTTAACCATTTGCACCACCCAGATCTATGTCCATTTTGTTGTTGTGTTTAGCTGCCACTGAGTTGGCTCCAATTCATGATGACCTCATGCACAGTGGAACAAAATGCCGCCCAGTCCTGCGTCATTCCGATTAGCTGCACATCAGACTATTGTGATCTATAGGATTTTCAATGGCTTATTTTCAGAAGCATATCAGCAAATCTTTCTTCCTAGTTCATCTTAGTCTGGAAGCTCAGCTGAAACCTGTTCAGTATCATAGCAACACACAAACCTCCGCTGACAGATGGTGGTGGCTGCACGTGAAGTACATTGGCTGGGGAGTGAACTCAGATCTTCCTCAGGGAAGGTGAGAATTCTACTACTGAACCATCAGTGCCTATCTATATCTATATCCATATCCATATCTATAACCATCTATATTCATGATCTATCTATAATCTATCTACAGTCTATCTGTCTGTAGTCTCTATCTATCTATCATATATCTACCTATCTCCTGGGTTAATAAAATAAAGATGTACCAACTATTAAGAATAATATAATAAAAATATACTCTCAATTAAACATAATGGCATATTGTAACCATTCAATAAGTGGTATAAACACCCACACAGCAGCAAATGCAGAGAAGTAGTATTACTACTTAGATATGTGAAAATGGTAATATATATCCGGCACTTTAAATAATCCTGAGTATAAATTTATATAAAGGGGTAAGCCCTTAGAACCTCCTGGAGAGAGATAAATATTTTCTTTCAAAACGCTGAGGATCAAATGAGAAGGCAAAGCCTGGCAGCAAACATACAAAGAAGTATCTCCTTTGAAATTCCTTCTTTCATATTTGACAGACCAAATTAGTGAAGAAGATTATTAGTGCAAAGGATCTATCAAGCTACTAGAGCCTATCTGTACAGATAGTTTCTATGATTCAAAAATCAGATACATTTTATAAGCTCTTCTGTAAGAACTAGACCTGTTATACCCATTGCTGTTGATTCTGACTCATAGGACCCTATAGGACAGAGTAGAACTCTCTCGGTAGGGTTTCCAAGGAGCGGCTGGTAGATTTGAACTGCCGACGTTTTGGTCAGCAGCCTGAGCTCTTAACCACTTTGCCACTAGGGCTCCGATACTGGGTAAAAAGAAAGATCAACTAGTATATTAGATATGGACTACACTCCTAGCTTTTAACCTTAATTATTCTATATTTTACTTTTAATTGTATAACTCTTTTTACTCTAAGTAAGAATTCAATAAAAACATGGGGAATCATGTTTTTAAAAATACTTTAAAATTGTGCTTCATCTTTCAAATGTAGCATCTAAAACCCAAGCACTACTGAAATCAATTTATTGATAATCAGTCCTGGAAGTTACATGTTTTATTCCAAAATGCAGACATGTTTCTGCTTTCAGATGGAATATTGCCAATGTGTCAAGTATTCCTTCATCTTCATGGGGGGAAAAAGTCTTCATAAAACAGTTATTTAAAAAATTTTGTATAAACCTGGGCTTTTGGCTGTCTAGGGGTCACGAAAGTTCACTTGGTTTAGCAGCTTCCCATTTGGTCTGGTCTACATTCCTGGAGTTCTAAAGCTACTCTGTAGTGTATGATCTCTTTAATGGTTCAGCCTGGTTAACAAACACCATTTCCGCATCGTGCGTCCCTCTCTATAGGAGAGGCCAAGGCTTTTCATTCAAACTTTGAAAGGTTTCCTCCTCCTTTGCAGGTGGTGATATAAACAGGGAAGAAGATTAAGGGTATGTGCTGCACCATCCTCTTCCTCAATGTCCCTCCTCCTCTCTCTATGACAAAGAGTGAGAAGAGGAGACTTGAGTTGGGCTAGCGCAAGAGAACATAGACTAGGATGATGTGAGCAGGGAAGATGAAGCAACATTAGGAAAGTGAGATGAGGGAATATTGGAAAATACAGTAAGAAAAACAGACACAACCAACACATAGCCTTTCAGCCTCTGTGTATACATACTGTTTGTTTTGTTTTTAACAAGGTGTTAGGAACAAAAGTATATTAATTAGGTCAATTAGAGGTATCCTAGATCTTAAAAAGGAAAGAAAAAGGGGAAAGAATTCTTCTCCTTTATACCACCCCACCCCCCCGCCCTCTTTATTTTGGTACAATGCCCCAGGAACGAATTATGACAGAGGGGCTTTGCTTTTTATAAATGCATTATCATTTCTTAAATAAATATTAACTGCAGTTGGCTTTTTGGGTGTCATACAATTAGCAAGTTAGTCATTCACTAAGGGTATTCATCTAGGTTTTATAACACTTTCCCCACCTTAATTTTAGAATATTACATGCAAGGGGAAAAAATTGCCTTCTTTTTTATTGCTCTTATTGAAATCCCTTCTCTTAATGGTAGGCTCTGGAGTTACAGTGGCAGTTCTGTCATCAGGATATCAGCACTTTGAATGGAATTTTGAAAATTACAAAGACTGCACAGGCATATAGCAAAATCAATCGTTCTCCCTATACGACAAATGCACCCTCATTCTGAAGCTCTTGCATTCCTCTAATATAGCCCCCCTTTCAATTCAATTCATTGCATTTATTACAAGCGCGAGAAGGAAATTAGAAACTTCCTCCAACGTTTCAGATCTTTTGTATGCAGTATTTATGAGAGAGAGAAGAACTTCTTTGTCCTTCTTTTACATGTGAGATTTAATGAATTGAGTCCATGTTCTAAGGAGTAAAACAAACCGTTCATTTGCACTTACGTGTGCAAGTATGAAATACAATATCCTCATCCAAGAAAATCCAGAGGTATAATGGAAGGCTTTTAATTCCATATTTAAAGTAGTCTCACATGTTACAGTTCCAAAATACAATATTCCAAGTATGACATCCAGAGACGCTCAGATGCTGTGTTATGTCTCTCCGGCACAGCCATGTTGAATATCTGCCAAGGGACTGTAATTCCTGTGGACTTTGACTAATGAATCTTGGGTCATTTGAGTTGGGAAGCTGAGGCTTTTTTTTTTTTTTTTTAAAAAGTCCATTTCTTCTAGACTTTCACGAATCTTTCCCTTGAAGAATGTATCTACTCTCTCACCAGGAAATCCAAGAGTGGTTAACATGCTCTGCCAGAGTGTTTTACCAGCTATTACCAGTGGCTAGCTATGAGTCAGAATCGACTCGAAGGCAATGAGTTTTTTACAGGAGGGGGTACTCAAGAACTGTTTAGTGTATGCCCTTTTTGGAGAACTAGAGAGGTTTTGTCCATCACACCAATTAAGACAGTTGTACAATGACATGTCATTTTTTTGAGTTGAGTGCTAAGCTCTTATGGTCACCTTGCATAGATACTGAGAACTTGCCTAGGGTCTTCCTTTAAGGAGGAGTTGGCACTGTATAAAATAATCATAGAAGTCCATGCATTTCCATCTGCTTCTCCAAGTATGGGTGTTTCTTTACTTGTCAAGTTATTAATCCTCTACTTACTATCACACTGAAGCCAAAACCTAATTATACCAGCCAAGAACCACAGCATAATATTATGAAAATAAGCATATATATTCCTTAAAGTCCCAGTGACAGCTTTAAGGTGTATATAACTTGGAATCACCATTTTAAATAGTATTGGGAAAATTATGAAGAGCAGTTCTAGAATCAAAACACAATGGCATGTTAATTTCATAGTAAAATCAGATCCTGCAACTATAATTAATATTATCCCTCTCAATAACAGTGGGTCATTATATAGTTTAATTCAATTAGTCTTGATTAAATAGAGTTAATCCATTGTACATATCTGTTAGCACAGTTCATGGAAATTTACAGTAGATAGACTTATTAAAGATATAAAGTGAGAAATATTTTATTTAACATATATTTATACCAGCTTAGTTTTACAACTTAAAGATCATAATTCACTTTGCTTTGGCAGTGCGCACATGTGCACACGCACACACACACACTGTGGTTAGTTTATTTCTTGCTACTTTAACAATCAGTTACTGCCTTGGTGAAAGCTTAAAGCTTAATCCATTAAGAGCCATTCAGAACAAAACAAACAAACAAAGCTTTAACCACTTCAGTGACAACAGTGCAGAACCAACAAGCAGTCTTCTTAGAAAACCCTAGCAATTTTAGGATCAATAGCCTCACACTGGACGCGTCTAAGCGATGAAAGCCAGAAAATTTGTGCTGCTAGGTTTGAGAAATAAAACAAAACACTAAAGTGTTGGGAAAGATATGGTTGCCAATTTGCTAAGTTTAGTTTGGGAATACCTTTGTAGCCCAGAGAGCTTACTTAAGCACTATTAGCAGTCACCATGAAAACAAACTAATTCAAACATCACCTTGGACCGAAAACTGTACTTATGTGTCCTGAGAGTCGACGCGTTTAAAATATCTTTTAGTTTCTCCCATTCCATAACTCAGAAGTTTATGATTATTTCTTCTAATTAGAGTAAGTGGAATCTTTAATATACCTGAATATTCATAAGATGAGATAACACTAGATAAGATAAAACACATTAGATGAGATTAGAAAGATTTGTTTTCAAGGAAATATTTGTAATTTTTTTGGAAATATTACAGCGATTTCCTTGAAAACAAATATAACATCTTCATATTAGAGGTTTTAGGAAGGCTTCATGGTCCACTTAATTCAAGGCTACAGTTTGAACAATAAAACCAACAAATACTCTTATATATGAGAGGAGCAAAAATAAACTTTTTGTCCCCACAAGATTAAAAGCCTGTTCATTTCCTTTTAGAATTATTCCATTGTATATTATCCTTTGTGCAAAACCCATTAGCTTCTTTTATACATCCTCCAGTCTTAAATAATACACCAGTGCTGCAGAATATGTTTTATGAAGAAAATCTACTGTCATTCCATAGAATAAAAAAAGGCCCCCTACATCTTTTGTATTCATCACATTATCCTTTTCAGTTTCACAAAACAATCTTAAAATACTGTGTCTCCTGTAGTTATAGTTTTTTAAATGCCTTTAAGTCTATACTTAATTATAAACTCAGTAATGAAATAGGAGTCTTATTTATTATTTACCCCAAAGTGTCAGCTGGTTAGACTTTACCCATAAATTATCTGGAGGCATTAAATTATATACCTTCATAGGTAGTCAGCCGACACTGTTGGGATTGCTTGTGATATGTTTATAAGCTAATTTGTTTACTGAATATTGCCTACTCGTTTTCAGTTCTGTTTTTTTATTTTTGAAATAGCAGATCCTCCCTAAAGAAGCATACTTAATATAAGAAACTTATAAAAGAAATCTTTTTAGTTTAAAAAATAAGTATCTGATCAAGAGCAGAATAATCTCTTTCCTGAAATGTTATCAAGTAACATTGACCATCGACATTTTACAGACTAAAGAAATAAATTACCCTGCAATACCATTAAAATGCATGATTTTCCGGGGTGTCAGGGATGCTGCGCAGGTTTGTCTGGGTTCATTAAGACGCTCACTGCATAAGTGTGTTGCCAACAGGGATGTGGGTGGCTGTAATGGCAGCACGTAGGTTTGTATGGAAAACAAGTATGGCACTGTGAAAAATCCTTGTCTCACCCTACAGATACCTGTGCGGAGAGCGTGGGGGGCATTTCCATAGGCTCGTTGTCAAGTGAATGTTTAAGACCCCATTCACTGGGAAGCAAAGGTAAGTCTGAAAAACATATTGAAGAAAAAGGAAAGGGGGCGGGAGTGGGGTGAAATCACCTAGCATTGAAGCAGCCTAACTAAGTGACAGACACGTAGACAACTCTGATGCTGCCAGAACAACACTCTGCACAGCCCACCAGCAAGCAATTTGTCACTGCGACAAGAATATCCTCCGCAATTTGGCATCAGGGTCCTTGGACGGCCAACTGCGCCTGTACCGCACGAGATGTGCTATTCGCCAACAGGGAAGATGGGAACCGAGGTTCTTGTTATTATGTCCAAATGTGTTATTTTATGAAAAACATATCTTTTGTCGTGATCAACATAGAGATAGAACAGTAGTAATTGATAGTAACTGGGGGCAAATAAAGCAACAAATTGAGAAAAATAGATCCTTGTATATTTTTGGGGTACGCTGTGTGTTGAGAAGATTTCGGGATGATTGCTCAATGCCTTTTGCATTTTGTGGCACACTCCCACGGTATTTCATGGAAATAATGAATCCATAGGTGCAAGAATGAACTGGGGAGATTTTTGGTAGCAAACGACTTGCTTTTAGCGGAACGTACTCTTTGTTTTTAAACTTAACATATTTGTATATGGTGTGTTGCTTAATACGTTGCTGAGTACAAATCCTTTCTTACTTGTGTGATTTGAAGTAAGACAAAGAATTCAAGGTAAGTTGGGTTATAAAGGGTGCAAAGGAAAGACCCTTTACTCTTTACATTGCTACCCCAGTAATCTATTATAAAAGTGCAATAAAGGAGAGAAGCCAGGGGCATAGGATAAAGGTATCTGATAAATAAGCAAGTAGTGTTCCCCTTGCCAATTACTTGGCATCTTACTTTGTAATTAATGCCACAGTAATGAAAAAAGTGGTAGGCATGAAGATTGGGCCTTTTGTGCATTCTATACAGAACCAAACACTCATAAAACTCCAGCTCAAAGCTACTCTAGTTTGGCTCTCTCCACAATCAAAACTTGCTAGAGAATTAGAACAATCCCATAGGGTGTGTGTGTGTGTGTGTGTGTGTGTGTGTGTGTTGCAATGTATTAAATAAGAGTGACATCAGGCAGTTGTGGCATTGCTGTCTACATCACACAAACAAAGATGTCCTTCATTCCCCAGACATGATGGAATCTTGTACCCAATTCTGCCAGGACCTAACATCATAATATCTATTATATCATTACCCAGTTGTCCTATGAATCACTTTAGCTAACTGCTGCTTCAGGGGTTGTGATAACTGCCTGGCGATGCCTGGTGTATTTCCCAGTAACATGTAAATTTGTGCTCTATGCAAACTTTCAGGAAAAACTAAAAGTACTTAAGAAGTAAATAATAGTAAAAGTAATAATATTAATAATCATTTTAAGAAGTAGAAAAGAATACAATATAGGCAACTTTGGTATTCTCTGAAATACAGTACATGTTTCAAAAATATCTGGCTAGTATTATAACACTAGTCCCTAATACTTTAAAAATATGGTTTCTCTAACTTACTACATAAAACAGGCTATAGGGGATCGTTTGGTGTGGGAGGATTGGAGAAAGGAGATGTTTATTTATGTAATTGTAGCACTATGAAAATGGTATTGGGGGCTAGAGTGTGCTGACTAGCTATATAAGGGGATGGATAAATGAAAGGCCTAAGATTCATATCCTCTGAAGGGGAAGATACAAAGAAAGGGGAGAACAGAGAGGGTTATGAGAAGAGAGTGTTCAAGACCAGAGGATGCAAAATACACTGGAGACCATAAAGAAAACTAACCCCTACTTTTCTAAGCTTTGCATGGGGTGTTTTCCTTGCAACTCCCTTTAAAGTCAATGGGAATCATGCAGCTAAAACCCTGTGTAACTCTTTGACAATTTACTTCCTAGTTTCTGGAAAAGAGTACTACCTACTAAGGGCAATTTACTCATTTTAGTTTGTGCCTCCCATACAAAGATGAATTTGATAGCACATAGCAGGAGGAAAAGAGGGACTGCATTTAAGATTTTGTTATCACAAAAGAAATCATCGCTGAAAAATGTCGCCGAAACTCTCAGCTTGTTTGGCAACAACAATAAACAGAGAAAGGCAATCCAGCAAACGAATATGAAAAGAAGTATGGACTTGATTACAGGAAAAATGATGATTGTTAGAATGAGGGTTCCCCCCCCCATTTTAAATTCTCGAGGTCTGAACACAATCGCAGGATAATAAGAATACAGGACGATTCTTAAGACACCAAATTGAAGCTCCTGATTACTTGCATCCTCCCGTGCACCTCAACTTGTACATATGTAAATACAGCCATGGTATCCTTACAAAACCTTTATTAATACAAATACAGTATTTGAGGGGAGTACCACAGGCTCTTAGTTACACGTAGTCATACAGTAAAAATGGCAGATGTCTATCCTGCTGTATGCAATAACTGCATAAATGCATCCTGCCCTTTATATAATATTATTTTAGAATGTACATGCTAGAAGATTTACTAACTCTTTCATGAACTTTGAAGTCAGAAAACTAACACTAGCCTTCAGAATGCTTATTTTCACTATAAGGCTCTACCTTTCTTCACTCTCAAAGGAAATGTCTTTATTTCAGTGCTATACCACTTTACTGTTCCAATTCTTATAACTGCACAATCATCAACTTGGCTTCTGTGGGCTGTATTCTCCAAATCCTGTCCCTGGCATTTGTTTTGTGACTTGTCCTTGGGAGGGTGAAGGAGTAAGACCATCCATGACTGCTGTTTGGTGTATCTATGAACGGCTGCCCTGTACACACAGACAACTAGGCAATATAATTTCTTCAGTTTCTAGGGGTAAGTGAGTGCTTCTCACTATGGACCTAGCTTGTACTTCAATTTAGGCAAGCCCACTGGCTGCAGGAGCCTGGAAACCATTGCTCTCTGATTGTGACAATTAGCAAATCCTGAACTTTACCACCAGGAAAAGACATAGCTCCACATTTATGAACGCCCGGCTTTTGGGAATTAGAGTAAGTATGACACCAAACCTACAATTGAATTTCAGACAGACATCTCAACAATTTTTTAAGAGTAAAAGCCTTTCTGAAAACACACTGGTATTTTTCTGGCAGAAATAATTCCTAGGGATGAATACAGTGATTTGATCTGTGAGAACATTTAAGGGAGAGAGATATTTTACTTGAATAGAATTTAGATGTATTTCTGGATTGAGCCCTTGATTATAAATTTAATGTTGGAGGGGGTTGAGAATTTCTGAAGTCTGTGTGGGAACTTCTGAAATCTGGTTTTCTAGGGGGAGGGAGTTGAGAATTCACAAAGTAATGAAAATCATATGTTGTCATTAAAATGGAATACAGTAGTATTATAATATCATAGCCAGAGATAAATTTATATATGAAAATTCTATAAGTTTTAGTTTAAAATCTCACAGCTGGTTCATGCTTCTTCTTACATTCCAGGCCATTCATCGTTTGTGACCAGATCACATATCCTTAACCAAATACACATTAAAAGATTTCTGCTCACAAATTAAATCTGAAATGAACTTAGGCAAACAAAGCTCTTTAGTTAGCCATTAAGTTTTTTTTTTTTTTTTTTTTTTTGTCAATTTGTCTTCTAATTGACCATGGCTATGGTAAACAGTATTTTTATTTTTTTGTAACCAGCAAGAATACATTAACATCAGTGCTTAAAGAAAAAAAAAAAACAAAACGGATTTATGTCAGGCTTATTGCAGTGGTAATTTCATTCACAATGTTATAAAAACTTGTTTCCCTCCTATATTACCATGCCGTTATTTCATTTTGGGCAAGAATCTGAATAATTATGAACACACTTCATGGAATCAAAGATTTACAAGGTCATGTGGCCTAGAAATCTTATTTTAGGAATTATATTTCCCATGATCTGAAAGAATAAGAAAATTGTAACTAGTTGAATTCTAAAATTAGTCAATTTATTTCAGACTTATTTTGCTGAGAATTTACTGTAAATTAATGTTTGCTAGTGCTGAAACTTAAAGCATCTTGCAGTATATTTTTTTTTTCAAATCCCCATATACATTGTTAAGAAATCATTATGACTCTGACATGACAAGGATGCAATCATTGTATAGTGTATGTAGTGGGGAAAGGACCTGCAGAAAGAATGTTTTCTGCATCCAGTATCTCAAAGTCACATATTTCATTTCTAGCATGTGGGTTTTTACACACACACACACACACACATGCATTGCGTTACTGTTAGCTCAGTGAGAACCATTTCGAGTACATTTTTCCCTGAAATACTTTCCCAGTTCCAGGGATAGGACTGGTTTTATCACCTATACAAGAGAATCGCACAAACGTTCTCACTAAGAAGGTCTAAGTCTGAAACCAAACAAAAGTGCGTAGTCAAATTAACAGCTATATTCATGAGTTTTATAAATTATTTTCTTCACTGTGACCACATTTCTATTTTTCACGTATCTCTATTGATCAGTATTTCTTCTAACAGGCCACTTGAATAACCTTCTACAATGAAAATACGTTTGCAATGCTAAAGCATGGAGGAAGGTAATTACAGGGTAAGGGCATGTAACTGTTAACGATGTTGATTCTCTGGCTCCAAAGCTCTTTGGGAGTTTTCATATAGTAAATTGCTGATGCTCCAAGGATTTGAGGCCTGAACTCTTCTTTGGTGCATACCAAGAAAAGGAAGTCATTGCACAATACGCTGAGTTGTCTGGAGCAAAAGGTCACCCAACATTACATGCCTGCTTGGGACCAAAGCATGGCAAGGAATGCCTCCCAAGCAGGTTATGGTGTCTATTCTCTCCTTGGCATGTGTGCACGATCTCTTTACTAATAAGGGAATTCAAACACGGGCAGTGAAAGAGGAAGGAGCTTTTTTAGAGTGAAATATGATCTTGAAATTTTTAAAGATACTCCAAGACAGCAGAAAATCGATTTCAAATAGCAAGCTCTTTGAGGTTTCAAGATGATAGAGCAGAATGAAAAAAAAAAAAAAAAATCTATTTACAGTTCTGAAATATGTAAAGAACTAAAGCAGTGGTACAAATCAAGTACAACATAATTTTCATTATTTCATTGTGAAAGGCACATAACTAGTAAGTTCATTCGTGGTCTTTCGAGTGGCAGTGCTGGGCAATGGAAAATCCAGCAGATATATCTCAGCTTTTTTTTTTTTTTTTAAATCAACAGCTTGCTATGTAAATTTGAGCAACATCATTTAGCTGTTTAAGGCCTCATATTTCTTCATTTGCAAAAGAAAAAAATAGTGTCAATTCAACTAATATTGCATGATTCTATGTTACAGCTATCGTTGTCAAAAGTACCTAAATACACAAGGCAAACAAGACTGTAATACTCTTCATTTTGGAAGGAACTCGAGATTATTTCGCATACCTGACTTTTCCATTGTTGTTTGAGCTCTTATACTTAGATAGAGTATATCCTATTTATAATGATAGTTTCATTCATTTACTCGTTTGTTAATTCAACAAGATCTACTGAATATTGACTGAAGGGCAAGTTCATGTTTGTTGTTGTTGCTAGGTGCTGTCTGGTCCATTTTGACTCATAGCAACCCTACGTATAACAGAAAAAAACACTGCCTGGTCCAGGACCATCCTTACAATTGTTGCTATATTTGAGCTCATTGTTGCAGCCACTATGTCAATCCATCCCGCTGAGGGTCTTCCTCTTTTTCACTGACTTGCTACTTTACCAAGCATGAGGTCCTTTTCCAGGGACTGGTCCTTTCTGATAACATGTCCAAAATATGTGAGATGAAATCTTGCCATCCTCGCTTCTAAGGAGCGTTCTGGATATACTTTTTCCAAGATAAATTCGTTTGTTCTTTTGGCAGTCCGTGGTATATTCAATATTCTTCGTCACACCATAATTCAAAGGTATCAATTCTTCTTCAGTTTCCTTATTCATTGTCCAGCTTTCACATGCATATGATGCAACTGAAAATACCATGACTTGGGTCAAGCGCACCTTAGTCCACCTAGTTCATGCTAGCTAATTCATGCTTGCTCTCAGAAATTCAGAGACCACTAAGATAAAGTTTCCAAACTTCAAAATACTCATCGTGTGGTGAATGAAGCAGTAAACCAAAAGTACCACCATTTCTATGGGTACACAGAGGAAGGCCTCCTAACTTATCCTTAGATAGACTGGAAGGCTCCATGAGGGAGGTGACCACGGAGCTAGATTGACAATAAAGATGAAACCACTTCCAACTTCTTGCCAATAGCACTAAGATTGCCATAGGAAGGCTCAAAGTTAATTTATGCTTTTAGGGGGTAGATCCTTAGCTTTAAAATATTTTTTTTTTTTTTTTTTTTTGCTTTAAATATACACATTATTATGAAGTTTTGCTTCTACCAATTTGTTTTGATATTGGGTTTTCTTTCTTGCCTTCTTTTACATTATAGGAGGAGGAACTGGGAAAATAGTGACTACTAAATATAAATATGTGATTAATACCACGACTACTTTTCACCTCTTCAATACTTTGTTTTTAAATGGGATGTGTGTGTGTGCACGCGTGTGTGTGTATGAAAAAGTAAAGTAAACATAAGTTAAATAAATGTGATTGTGAGAATTTCATGACATCTTCTAAAATAACAAGAGAGATGCTGACATATTAATAAACCCATGCATGGAAATCCACACAAATTATTTTAAATATTTGAGGGGTTCTAGGGCATTTGAGGGCTGTTGAATACACAAGTTTTTTTTTTCTTTCTTTCTATTATAAAATGTTTTAGAAGAATTTTCTTTCTAGAAGGGGTGAAAATGAAGCAGGAGGGTTTGATACATAGAAAATAGTTGAAACAAAGTCAGAATGTAAGGTTCTAGGCCAGTGTTTACCAAACTTTAACGTGAATAAGAACCACCTGGAGAATTAAGTACAGTAGGCCTGGGGTTACACCCATGGATTTTCATTTCTAACAAACTCACAGATGGTGGATTATATGTGTTCGGGTATGGGAAAGCCTTACTGATAAATCTGGGCTGTCTTCAACTACCATTTCATCAACTGATAATTCTTCATTCTCCATTCCTTTTCTACTTTATAGATCTTTCACAAAAATAGAGGAGTGAAATAGGGATGGGCAGTACATTAAGGCATTTGAAGTAGAAATGTCTACACAGAATATTGAAACAAAAGACACAAGGATAGGATTGGCAGTATATATTTTGGCCAAATTTGAATACAGTTAAACACCCTTGGGATGTGTAATTTTGTGTTCTCCTTATGCCCCATTCATTCACAAATTTTAAAGTGATGTGATACTGTTAAATTCAGTGACTCAACATGGATTTTGCATAGTGGAAAGTAAATTTTTCAGCTCTGTTTATTTTTTTGGTTGATTGGATCAAATATGGGTAACCAATCACCTTAATGCAAATCCCTAACCGCTCAGCCAAATAAATGTAAAAATATTAATATAATTTTTAACATTTATTTTTGCCTGTATATGTGTTTTTTTAATATTATTAATATGCTGAGTGTAAATTATTATCTTTGCAACAATAATCTATAATCAAGTACTTTTCATTATTTCTTCTCCTTCTTTCTGTTCCCTAAGGGTATTAATTTCTGATCCACTTGACAAATGTTCTATTCAAAGAAAAATTTTACTTACAGGATGTTTGACTTCTTAAAGACACGATTTTGGTGTCTTCTTTAGTTAATATACATCTAAAAGGAGTTGCAAACAATATGATATCATAACGTAAATGTTTGGAGCAGTGGTTCTTAATCTTTTTGGAAATACTACCCTTTATGAAAGCTGTGGTCCCTCTTTACAGAAAATTCTCATGAAGTATACACAAAAAAATTTTACATAAAAATATCCATGCATGAAAAGTATGGCTTCTTGCAGGAAGATTAAGCAACTCTGATAATGACAGTTGAGGTTGACTTAACCAAAGTGCCATCTTTTTTTCTCCTTTCTTATATAGACATTAAAATAAGAAAAAAACTAGTCTGTCTATTGACCCATTTGGCAGTTTTTGTAAATACACCATTTTGTTTTTATTGTGTAACCCTTGCCTTACAAACAAGTCTTTATACCGATTTGTAACATGGAAGCAAGTGGACATCTGGTTTATGGGAAAAATTTGATTTACTCATTTGCATTTTTACATTCCATTCATTCCATTTTTAAATTGTTGTCCTCTTTGCTCCTAAAAGCTGCCGTCTCAAGTCTTTTCAATTACAAACACCCAGAGACAGAGTTTAGGCTACTTATAATTCAGAATATTATTTCTTTAAAAATTTAAAATCAAAATCAATATTCAAGGTCCACAGCATGAAGAAAATCACGATATCCAGGCAAACAAGAAGTTAATTTAAAGCCAACAAGAAACTTGGAGACAAAAAAAAAATTTACCCCCAATACATTATATTGGTCTTGGATAACTTTTAAATATTTTTAGAAGTCTGTTTTTAAAATTTCAGGAGCGAAACACTAATAAATAATTTCTTCTTCAGGTTGATTATTATAGTTCTTCAAAAGTATTCTGGGTATATAAAGGTGTTTCCAACACTAATGATATGCTGTAAGCAAATTTTGGGATGAAAGGATATAAAATTTTTTGGTTGTTCATGAATACTATTTACAACATTGATTATTGTGAGTAAAAACTGAAGGTGTAAAAACTTAAAATCTGGATCATTTGTTGTTTCATTTCAGGCCTAGTCCTTCCTCTTCATAGTGATAAATCCAGAAATTTAACAATTTCCATAACATTGAATTATTATGATAGCCAAGAGCAGATTTACTCAGAAGTTCCATTCAAGTTTTAGGTAGGGCTTCTTACATCAGAAGGTTTATTTCTTATTTTAAAATAATAGGCTTATGTGAAATCCTAATATTTAAAAAAGATAGTGTTAAACGTTAAACTTAATTTCTTTGAATATTTTCCTATAACCAGCTAGTTATATCCTAGAAAAGTGTGGGCATATGTGTATGTGTGTGTGTATGTGTGTGTGTAAATGGTAAGATTCTCCCCTAGTTGAATGGAACAGCTGATTGGGCTAAAACTAGATAACGGAAACAGGGAAAACCAGGATAGGCAAGGATGAGAGAGAAGTTAGTTCATCATGCTCTTCAGTCGTGAAGTTTGAACTTAATTCTAAAGTATACTAAAAGATAATGCTTTTCTAAGTAGATCAATAATGTGAGTTTTGAGATTTATGTAGGAGGCATATAGCATGGACAGTAGGGTGGTAAAGGTTGGAAACTGAACCAAGACCACATGGTGGAAGTTCTCAAGTTATGGGCTTGCATGTTGTCATTTATAATTCTTGTCTCACTACTGATGCTCTTTGCAAACATTATACATTTTTGAAAAAGCCAAGAAAAGCATACTGGACTTGAAATCAGAAGTGAATTTGATTAAGTTTTTCAGCCTGGATTTCCTAGCAGCTATCAAATTGAACTAAGTCATATTTTCCTTCAGGGTTTGATGCCTATAATTGGGGGGAACCAAAGATTGTGTTAATAATTTGATCAATAGAGCTGTTAGAGAATGAGGGACCCCTTCTTGGGGTCAAGGTATTATAAACCCTTTTGAAAAAAGTCAGAGAATTTGAGAAGGTGGAGTCATACATGTGGATCACTCCTAGGATAACTATACATTGAAGACATTGATCTCTAGAGCCTGTAACATAATTAGAGAGACTAACATGATCCTGGTGAAGTAAGGCAAATTGATCTGATCAATCATTTCAGAAATGACACAACTCTTCTCTTCTGAAGAGGATGAGAAGTAATATCATTAGGATATCCACTAGGTTTTTGAAAGCATTGTTACTAATTTTGAGATTCAATATGCATGTAAGAATCTCCAGTTCCTTAAAGAAAATAAACATACTACCTCCCCACTAATGCAACTGGCAAAATTCCGGATCAGGGGACACATCTCTTTTTAGTGGAAATTTAACAGCTCTCCTGGTGAGAGAGAGTAAAGCTAGGTAAGGTGTTGAAGGCAAATTAGCAGGCCATTCAGTCTCCCTATCGGGTATGATCAAAAGAATTGAGGAACATTGAAAAACAATTCTAGAGAAAATGTGGACAGTTGTCCAATGGCATTTTGTGTCTGGAACAAATATGGAATTTTTCGTGATGAGGATGCCAAAAACTAGTCCATGAGAATGACAAAAAAAAAAAAAAAAAAAAAAAAATTCTGTGTTTGGTAGATTAGTTCAAAGCAGAAATTAGATGTTTAAGTTGGTGAGGTCACACAGTAAGTACTGCATCAATCACATACCCTATTTTAGTTAAAGTTCAAATGGATATTGGCTGTGGTTTTTGTTTCATTCTGCCTCACTTTTGAGATGGGATAATAATTTCTATCCTTATTCACCTCAAAGTTATGTAGCCAGTATACAATAAGATAATTACTTCTCAATATAATAACTTTTGAGGTTTTAGGGGGAAAAAGTGCAAGCATATAAAAATCCAAGACATAACCATTCTATTACGGTTTATAGTGCATCTCATCTGAAGTTTTTATTATAGAGGTCTTTATAAACTTAAGTCCTTAACTCCTCTTTACCCTAAGTAGTACTGAAGACTAAAGTCTTTATGAAGACAGTATAGAATCCAGAGCTATGGAACAATTTCTTTATTGGTATATCAAGTTAGTGAAGAATATGAAGCTAAAATTTTTCTCTTGAATCATATTTTCATTTGCCATTAATTGATTTGTTTTTTGTTAAGTAAAATTTTTATTGAAGTAAAGCATACATTCAAAATATGCACAAATTCCAAGTGTACAGATAATTGAATTTTTCACAAAGTGAACACATTTTTTAATTAGCAATGAGATCAGGAAATAGAACATTAGTAGTATATAAGAAGTTCCTGATGTGCCCCATCCTGTCACTAACCCCAAAGGAAATCACAATCTTGATTTCTATTTCTATTAGCTTTATGTTGTTGACCTTTATATAACTAAAAACATTTGGTATATACTTTGTTGTGTCTATGTTGTGGTATTTAATTGTGGTTCATTTATTTTCATTGCCGTAGAGTATTCCATTACATGACTATACCAAAATTCATTTATCCTTACTTTTGATGGACATAAGTTGTTTCTAATTTGTGGCTGTTATTAATCTTTTTTTTGTGTGTATTTTTTTTAACACGTAAGTACAGGTTTCTGCTAAATATTTACATGTAGTGAAGCGCTGGAGAGTTAGTATGTAGCCCTGGGTGGCACAAATGTTTAAGCGCTTGACTGCTAACCAAAAAGTTGGCGGTTTGAACCCACATAGAGGTGCCGAGAAAGATAGTCCTGGTAATCTTCTTCCAAAAGGTCACAGCCTTGAAACTATGGAACAATTCTACTCTGCATATATGGGGTCTCAATGAGTTGGAATTGACTTGAGAGCAACTAACAACAACAGTGTTCATCTGTGGTAGATTTGATCAAACTGTTTTCCAAAATGGTTGTTCCAACTTATTCTTATATAAGTAATGTCTAAAAGTTACCTCATATCTTCAGAATAAGCAAGTTGTTATCTGTTTCTAGAAATGTACTGATTAATTTTAAATATCTGTAGCTTTTCTAGTTATATTTTTGTTACTGGTTTCTAACTTAATTGCAATATAGTGAGAGAATACAGTATGAATGATTTTAATTCTATGAAATTTGTTGAGCATATTCCAACATTGACCAAAATATGGATTTTGGTATACCTTTGATGTGCACTTAAAAAAATGTATATTCTGTAATGTTTGTATATTTATAAGTAAGTTATATCAAGATTGTTTATTTTTTTCCTAAAATCTTCTGTATCCTTACTCATTTTTGTCTTTTTTTTTAATATTGCTTATTGACAGAAATAACTTAAAATCTTCAATTATGATTTTTTGTTTATTTCTCCATTTCTATCAGTTTTCCTTGGCTACATAAGTTTTGAAGCCATGTTATTAGATGCATATAAATTTAAAATTGTTGTATCTTCCTGATGTACCCTTTCATTGTTAGAAAATATCCCTCTTTAACTCTGATAAGACTACTTGCCTGAAAGTCTACTTTGTTCTACACCATCAGTCTTGTGATTAGGTTTGCAAGGTGTATGTTTTTCAAAACTTTACTTTTAACCTCTCTGTGATATTCAAAGCACATGTTTTTTCAATGGCGTAGAGTTGTTTTTTTTTTAATTCATCTGACCCATTGTTTTTACAGCGAGCATTTAGTCCATTTATATTTAATATAATTGCTGATACATCTGAGTTTGTATTTATCATCTTACTCCATATGTTCTATTTGTTCCACATGTTTTATGTTTCCTTTCTTTTCTATTTCCTTATTTTTTGACTGAAATATTTAAGCATTCCACTCTCCTTCCCACCCTCCAGTTAGCTTGGTATGTATACTTAACTATTTTTTATAAGTTACCTTAGAGATTATAACTCACATCCTAATTTTATAGAGTCAGTTTTAAATTTGTACTTCTGCTACTTCCCAGAAAATGCAAGGTCCATGGAACATTGTATCTACATTTAGCCATTTCTTGCCTTTTGTATTATTGTTTTCCTGCATTTGTAACTATATTTTAAACCACAAAAGATATATTTTTGTTTTTCTGTAAAGTTAGTATTTATTTAGATGTACTCACATGTTTTCTGTTTTCATTGCTGTTCGTTCCTCTCTGCGTATCTGCACTTGTTTCTGGGTTCATTTTCATTCTGCCTAAAGAACTCTTAGCATTTCCTTTAATGTGGGTCTACTGCTAAAAATTTATCTTAGCTTTTGTTTATCCTTATTTTATCTTCATTTTTGAAAGATATTTTAACTGAGTGTAAAATTATAATTTTGGAGGCTTTTTTTCCATTCAATATTTTAAATATATAATTTTATTTTATTTTGGCTTCCATTGTTACTTTTTACTATATGGGTTTTGCCAGTATTGTCCAATTTGGGATTCATAGAATATCCTGAATTTTCCCTTGAAGTATTTCTTCGTCTTTGAAAAATTCTTGGTTATAATCTCTTTAATATTGAATTTGCCACACGTTCTCCCTCTCTTCCTTGGTCAGGGCTAAAATTACGTGTATGTTAGACTTTTCACCATAACTCATATATCTCATGAGTTTTCTATGATCTCCATTCATTTTATTTTCATGCATCACTCTGGATATTTTATACTAACCTATCTTCTAGCTCTATAATCTCGTTTTTAGCACTGTCCAAACTACAGTTAGGCCATTTGTTTGAAATCTTAATTTTTTAGCGTATATTTTAGATCTAGAATTTTCATTTAACTATTTTTATAGATTCTAATTATGAGGTAAAATTCTCCAACTTGTTTAGTTTAGTTTCTTGAACATATCAATCAACATATTTTAAATTTCATGTCTAATAACTCTAATATTTATGTCACCTGTGGATCTATTTCTATTGTCTCCTTGTTCTTTTGATACTTTTTCTTCAATGCTTATTGAATCCTAGACATTGTGTTTGATTGTAGAGACTGATTTCTGTTATTTTATTTCAGAGATATTTCATCCTATACTCTAGCAGACAGCAGAAGATGGATCATATCAATCTAATAAGGGTCTGAGCTGACTGGATTTCAGTCTTTATAAGTCTTATATATACCTATTCACACTTTCTAAAGCATATTGCTTCTGAGGGTTTCCATGTGAGAATCTTCCCAGTACCAGCAGAATACTAATACTTTCTCCTGCTTTACAGCTTGTTTTTGCTTGTTTTTTTTTTTTTTTTTTTTAATACCCTATTTCTTTGTAAGTTCCCTGAAGAGTAGACTGGTATTAATCTAGATCCTTCATTTTCTTTGGATATTAGGTCTCTCAAATTCCTGCCTTTCTTCTAGCCGTTGTTAGGTGCTGTCAAGTCAGTTCTGACTCATAGTGACCCTATGTACAACAGAATGAAACACCACCCAGTCCTACGCCATCCTCACAATTGTTGCTATGCTTGAGCCCATCGTTGCAGCCACTGTGTCAATCCATTTAATTGAGGATCTTCCTCTCTTTCACTGACCCTCTACTTTACCAGGCATGATGTCCTTCTCCAGGGACATCCTAATAATGTGTCCAAAGTATGGGAAATGGAGTCTTGCCATCCTTGCTTCTAAGGTGCTTTCTGACTGTAATTTTTCCAAGACAGATTTGTTTGTTCTTCTGGCAGTCCATGGTGTATTCAATATTCTTTGCCAACACTATAATTCAAAGGCATCAATTCTTCTTTGGTCTTCCTTATTCATTGTCCAGCTTTCACATGCATATGAGACGACTGAAAATACCATGGTTTAGTAACCCAAAACTTCACACTTTTTCTTCTCAGCCCCTTGAGATTGCCTAAAATGTCTCTGCCTATTAGTAGGTGGCCTCTGCCTGCCTTCTCATCTTTTGCCCTAAGCCAAGAATTGGCATATATCTTGAGGGGAAAAGATTTTAAAAATTGAGCTTGCCTGAAAAACTCCCTTTTCTCCAAAATCTTGCCCCTTAAGTCCTGGCTGTCTTAGCAACTATACAATAACTTCAAAGTTATGTCCTTTGCATACTATCCATATTTCTTAATTGTTCTTAGCAAGAACCTTGGTGTACTATGAGCTACTCCACATAGTTGGAAGTGGAAATAATTTGCTAAGTATTTTTTTTTTCTCTTGGAATGATGAGATTAGAAAATATTGAGTGATTGTTTACATGTTATCAATTTGTTTTAAAATAAATTATTCAAAATTATGTTATTTCATATTACAAAGACCTCCAAAGTATAATTTTTTAGTATCTTTCTTAAGTATGCAGATTGTGTATCTGAATGCTTTATGTTCTGTTATCATTTAAAATATACGTATTATATACTTTAGAAGCATAGTTATGTTTTGAGAGATTAATAAGTAATAAGTAATAAAGTGAACAAAATAAGAGGAAACAAATTCCTCAGTGCATCAAAATAGCGTAGCTGGTTCTTAGTTTCCAAGCTTATAGGGATGCTTTAAAATAGTTGTCATTAGCTGCTGCCGAGTGGGCCCCGAACTCATGGTGGCCCCATGCACAATGGAATGAAACGCTGACTGATCCTGCACCATTCTCATGATCGGATGCCAATAAAACTGTTGATATCCTCAATAATTAGGTTCCCTTGAATAAAGTTCAAGGAATCCATTCAGAAATATAATGAATAATAAATACTGGAATTGTAGCTTTCAATGGTGGATTAACAATTTAAGTATTATACAGGCTGAATCAAAAACATTTCACAGGAGAGGTGAGCCGTGTAATTCCTTTTGCAAGATCTATCCCTTTGGAAGACTGTATGTTAAAAGTAACTCTATAAAACTTTATGTTAGAAATATTTCTGCTGCTTCCTGTTTAGCACCTATTTCCTTTTTGACGTTGAACTTTCACCGCATGCCTCAAAGGTCCATCACAGGGACTCAATCAAAATCATGGTTGGTCTTTCCTCTATGTCAGTAATTCATCTCAGGGAGATTTAATTCAGGAAGACATAAATGGGAAACCCTCTCTCCCATTCTCCGATGTAAGCTTACCTGACCAGTATCTCATTCTTTTATGACCTGTATTATCAGATAGCTGATCTGACAAGCTGATATATAATAATAAGATAAATGGAGTATATAGACCTGGTTTTAAAAAGTACAGTTTCTATGTGTGGAGTATTCTTTCCGTTTGCCCTTTTTTTGATTTAACATAAAATAGATTCTGGAGAAATTCTGTCTATAATAACTAATTATAGCATTTCACTAAAGATACATTGGGGAAAATATCTTTGCAAATCATAGGAGGAATATGTTTTAAGAGGAAAGTTTTAAACACACCTCAATCAAAATACTTCATTAAAATATGTCTTGAATAAAATCTTTATGTTAACAATGCTTTTAAAATTATTATATAATAATATTTTCAAAGGAAAAACATGGCTTTTTTTTGACCATTAAGCTTTTGCATGAGTCTTTAAGTTGCACCTTTCTGGTTATAACATTTAGATTTGAGTAAGTTCTGAAGTTTTTATTTCCTCTTAAACTATTTCAAACCTGGGGGTTGTGTTATAAAAACATGACAGACTTAGTAATTAAGGTATTCTTTTGCTTTGAAACTTTTCTTTCATCCAAGGTAGTATCTGGTTTTCTTTATTTTTACAGTTGTAATTTTCCAGTTTCAGGACTTTTTACATTATCCTTCAATTTAAGGTTGCATGAGTGTCTGCTAGATTTCATGATTTGCAAGTGTAATACCTATTGGAAATATATATATATATTTGTAATCATAGTTTTTAATTTCATATTATAAACTTTTAGGAAGAATATTATTTGTAAATCTTTGAAGGAATAAATTCATTTTCTTTCAGATATCTAAATTATTTTGTCACCATTCTATAAAGCTACATTTGTCTCAAGGACATTCAAGAATTAATTAGAAAACAAATATTACAAATGTCAACATTTGTATTTAAAAAACAGTTCTGAAGATATTTTGCATGATCCAGAAATCAAATCCATAAAAAAGGAATGAGAAAATATTTTCATTATATCACTCATGGCCTTTATCCTCAAACTTTATAGTCCTAATATTATCATGAGCCTTAATTTCAGATTTCCCTATTTAGCGGCAACAGATCAGTATCACTGTGATTACATTACTAATTCTCTTGTACCTATAATTAAACATGTTGGTACTCAGTTATGGTCTCTAAATGGTGTTAAGGCGCCCTGGTGGCCCACTGGTTAAGCGCTTGGCTGCTAACTGAAAGGTCGGCAGTTCAAACCCACCAGCCTCTCCACGAGAGAAAGATGTGGCAGTCTGCTCCTATAGAGATTTACAGCCCTGGAAACCCTATGGGGCAGTTCTAATCTGTCCTAATGGGTTGTTATGAGTTGGAATCAACTCAACAGCAATAGGTTTTAAATGGTGTTAATATAAAAATGTTGTGACTTCAAAACATTGGAAATCTTTGGTCTAGTTGTTGTAACACCATGTCCAGAAGACATAGCTATATGCCTCTTTTATGCTGTACTTATGTTTAAATTGAATGCCAACATTTCATTGCTAAGAAATATGTTAAGTGAGGATAGAGGCGCCATATTTATTGAAGGGCACATCTACATTGGCAGGTGTTTTCTGAATTAAACATTTGTTTCAGATAATATTTTATTCAGGAGCATCTTATCAGCCAAAATGTTTTCTCTTTTTTTTTCAGTTTTGAAAATTCCAGTTTCCTCAGCACATGTTTCTAAACTGGAAATGTTTGGGAGGAAATATTCTTTTCCTTTGGTCCCAAATGCTTCAAATCTCTCATTTCCTCAGTGAATATCTTCTGTCCAGGACTGGTATTCACACAGAATATTTCAGCTCTTTAGGCATTGAACTTTATTTTCCAAATGTTTTCTCTTTAAAAATAGGCTTTTAGATTGATTGGTGCTTCTCATCTGGAAGTACTTGAAAGGGTAGTATGTAAGTATATAGTCAAGGTGTAGTGGCTTAAAAATCACCAGTTGGAATATGACCTTTGTCTAAAACAATTGTAATAGTACTTTCAGAAATTGAATGATGGAGGTTTTTAAAAAAACTGACTGCTGATAATGTCTGAAATTAACACACTTAATTCTAAATCTGTGCAATTGGACCTTAATTTTCTTTTTGTGAACAAAAGTTACACTTTGCACTAATTTGCATTGCTGCTACTTTCATTTTAAATTGGAATTTTTTATCACCATCCATCTGTAAGATACCTCCTGTTACTAATTTCTGACGTGGATTTCCTCATTAATATGAGATTCACAAATGCATAGAATAAAAGTTATCTGATCGTATCTGGCTCATTCCATGTTGTATCATTCTGTTCCTACACTTGATGAATTGTGATTTAACTGTGACAATGTTAGTATATAAAGATAATGAGTCAGATAGTAACTATTGGAAGAACAAATTTTTAATGTATTTGATGACAGTTGCCTTTTACTTTACAGGATTTAAAATTATTTGACGCAATTCTCCTTCCTTTTTGTAGCCATATTAATAGAGTATAAAACAAATTTTGCATTTTGTAGTCTTATAAATATTAAAGGTTTATTTCCAAATAATGCTAAAATGGTTTTGTAATGAAATATTATGAATGTATCACTAGAACAATTTTCATACTTTTTATGAGTAATCACTTTGAAAGCTCTTTAAGCAAAACGCGTTTCTGTTTCTGATAACAACCTTTGCCAGCACATTAAACAATATAGAAAACATATTGCTTTAAAAAATATGTGAAGGCCAAAAGTTTGAGTTATTGAGAGAGATATGAAACCTCTGGAGTGCATTTCCCACAGAAACTCTTAGTGCCCTTCATTGGTTGTTTAGATCACTGACAAAGAAACAAAACTTCTCCAAAAAAAAAAAAACTTACCCATGCAGTGAACTGAGAATCCCTTTAAGAACTGGATGTGATAACTGTATTAAGGCGTCTATAGAGACGTCAAGAATTTTTTTACAATCTCAGATTTAACTCAGTACCTGGATTATACAATGCTGAGAACTGAAGCTATTTGGAAACTCTCAGCATCTATTCTTTTATTTGCTTAAAAATTGAACATCCCTAGCTGTTAAAATCCTGTCTTTAATATCAATGATTATTTACTGACGGTTTAAAGAGTTCATGTTGCTCTCTGGTTTCAGTAATTATAATAATAATGACATATAAGGTTGTACATTTTAAATCTCTATCTTTCCTCTTACCTGGTCTTTTCGTACCAATAATTTGGCAGCTGTTTCCTGATCTACACAATAACCTTAGTTATTCCTGGGAAGAAACATATGCCCTTTGACTCGTGCTTCCTAGAAATAATGCTTCTGTTCTTTCTTCTGAAAAATAAGGATGACCCTAACTACCTTCCAAAGTGATTGGGACAACTACCTTCCAAAGTGATTGGGACAACAAATGAAGGAATCTTTGTGAAAATGCTCGGCCCTGTGCCTTGTTGTTGTTTGGTGCCATTGAATTGATTCTGACTCATGGTGACCCCATGTGACAGAGTAGAACTGCCTCATAGAGTTTTCTTGGCTGTAATCTTCACAGAAGTTGATCACCAAGTCTTTCTCCCAGAGAGTCACTGGATGGGTTCCAACCACCACCTTTCAGTTAGCAGCCAAGCGCTTAACCAATACGCCACCAGGGCTCCTTGCATAGAAGGAGCCTTGGACATAGAAAGTGCTAATAAATTTTGACTCTTTTCACATCTATTCTCTTCCTCCTTATCCCCTCACCATGTACTGAGAATTTTTGGTGCTCTGGGTAAAGAGAGCTTTTGGAGCAATTGGGTGTTTAATGCTCCTTAACCATGCTGTGTGGGGGACTGCTTACTTTTGATAGACTTCTCTGCTGGTAGCTGTGCCTTAAACTCTTCTCCTCTCAAGATTCTCTTACGTATTTCCAGTTTTTTTTTTTGTTTGTTTGTTTTTTTTACTTAATTTGGACCTAAAGCCTAAGCTATCAGAGCTATAAACTGCTCATATCAATACCCCAAGGTAAGAGGAGAATTGAAAAACTCAATAATGCATGCGAGACCATGGCGGCCACTGAGATTATCACAGAAAGTAAAAAGAGCTCTGGCCTAAGTAGTCAGAGCCCTTGGTTCTTTTCTAGTTTTATCATTAACTAACTAGTAGGCTAGTTTTCATTAACCAGTTATAATATCAGAGTATTAAACTAGATCAGGTGCTAAGATTGTCCCAGAACATTAGCACATTGACCTACTCTAAGAAAATATGATCAAATACTCTTGGGAACTGCTGTATACTCTACCCCATCACCCCATTCTATAGAGTTACAAAATAACATTAACAGAATCTCTGTGAATTCCTGGGAAATAAAATTTGTTTAGCATTATCTAATTCAGTTACCCCAATAAATTATTATTTGCTAAAACTGATTTTGAAAGATGCTGGACATTTTCAGCTTCAGAGAGAAAGTGAAAAATGCTCTAGTTTCTCCCCAACTTTAAGAACATGGCAATTGTTCATCTCTTCACTAGCCATCATTAGTATAAGAGGAATAAATGTCATCAAACCTTCACATTTCATATTGTATCTATTCCCCTAAAGAAGATACCATTCCCAAGCCTAACCGGCTTATTGAGAGTCACAAAATAAAATTAGTTATTGCCAGTAGTTAAAAACAGCTCAGTGAGAATGAAGACAGCAGGTCATCATATAAAACCTATTTCTTTGGATCCAATCCTGAAATATGAGTTGTATTATTACAAAAAGATCAGCATTATATCCTATATTGTACAGTTTTTTTTTTTTTTTTTTCCGTTTGAGGATTAAGTGTAAATTTTTATGTCAGTATTAACCCAGTTCAGTCCTAATAAACTTCTATTCCATTTGTAATGGGTGGTGCAGGAAGGAGTGCCTGCTGTACTTTTCCCACTTTTGTGACCAGGACACTTGGAGCAGCAACCAGACCTTCAGGAAGGTTAAGTGCTGTACCTCATGGCCTATCATGTCTTGAAAAGCCTGGGAAGGAAAATCACTATCTGGCATATAGGTAAAGGCAAGGCGACTGAAGGGGATTCTTGATCTTTCTCTACCAAACAGAGTACAGGGACTTCGCCCTCTCAAGTCTCTGTTTTCCTGTGTGACAAAATGAAGTATAACTAAATCCCAGCAATTCTCTGTCCTTTCACATTCTAATCATCCAGAGAACTCTTCAGCTACTTCATAATTCCTTTTCATCATAAGAGTATTAGAGCATAATTTTGATCACAGTTAAGTATAGTTAAGTCAAGCACAGTAAATTAAAAGGTATTTTACATTTGTTAGGTCAAGTATTGTCTAGATAAGGATGAGTCCTGAAATAGATGTATTAGACATATGAGTGTGAGGGTATGTGTGTTTTCCCAGATTAGGAAGGAACAAACAAGGATAAGGTAAAAAGGAAAAAAAAAAAAAAAAAAATGAGAAGAGTATGTATGAAGGCAGGTGACTGACCTGACCAGGAGTGATGTACCTTTGGAAGGGGAGCTACAGTTTATATTTGTGATTGAAAGAGGTTATGTGAAGTGCTGAACTGAAGGAATGTGTGAAGTGTGCATAGTGATGAAAGGTGGGAATTGGGTTTTGAAAGTATCTGGTGAAAATGGAGTCGTGGCTGGGGCGTGTTTACAGTGTAAGTGACATATAGGCAGGTAAGTGTAGTTTTTGCTGTTTTAGATCTACAAGGATGAATGCAGTAGATGTGCCAACTAATGGAAAAGTGGATTTGGGTCCAAGATTGAATTTCAGAAGGGTTATCAAAGTAAATGCTGCATTATTCCACCAGAAAGTCTCAGTAAACAGAGTACTTTATTCCTTAAAAAAAAATATTATTTAAGGCTTGATTGTTAAACAGTAAACTTGACATTTCGGTTAGCATGGCTGTCAAAATGTTCTCTTGGGGCAATTAAACATTATGTGATAACATATACCATTTTCCAGGGTAGCTTTTTGATCAATGCTATGAAGTATCACGTATAGGAAAAAACATATATAATATGTTGATATACAAGTCAGAAAATTATACTAATGGCTTTAATTTACATTCAACCCTAGCCTTCTATTTTACAGGCAGAAAATGTGTGCTTCCTTTAATTGCATAAGCAATTAGGCATTTACACTCTCAAAATTAAGAGAAAATGGCTAATTGTGTATGCAATATCTGTGCCCACAACGAACAGTGGCTACAACCCTCCTGCTACCCAAGTGAAAGCCAGGGATAAAAAGCCGGCCCTGAGTCACTGCCCTTCTTGGAACTTGGAACATGCTTTGCTCATAACTTCAGTGGTTTTGAATGTTCTGTTTTTGACGGACATAAGCATTAGCCTGTAGTGCTCCTTACAATCTGAAGTACAAATTATTATCATTTTAATAAAGTGGAAATGGTGACAAATTCTGAACAATTTCATTATAAGATACATTGTATTTGAAATTTTTCCCTGGAGTATTTTAGACTAATTGAGGTAGAAATGTATGTTAATATGAGTGCCTGATTTTTTAAAGTTACATTTCTTGCACTTAAAGCCTACCCAGAATTTGTCTCTAGTCATTTTACACGTCTTCAAATGACACCCAAATATTTACAGCCCCCAAAGTACTACAGGCGTTCCACTAAATATACTACATTTACAAAAATGGCTCTAGGAGTGAACGGAGAATGAGCCTTTGTATTTCCATCTAAAATACGTCTATTTCGTTTGATTACCACTGAGATTTTGTTGCATTTTTCTCACTATAACATGCAAAATACGCTTTCTGTGTTCAGTGTCTGTCTTTCAAAGTAAGAGTTTGGAAGAAAGCAATGTCCATTTGCTACTGAAATGTTCCATTCAAAGTCTCCAAATAAGAGATAAAGACGTTTTAAGACCCTTTACCCAAGTTAAACACCCTCCATGCAGTAACCAAATTTGGTGATTTGCTAAATCTTTAGTAACAGCTGTTAAATACAAAAATCCATGCAATTAATTTTTGCTATAACTACACACTGAAAATCTCCCCTTTTGCTAGACCTATTTACAAGCCCACAAGAGTACTCAAGCACAGCCAACTAACTCTCAGTTCTACTTTACTTCCTCAATCGGATATTCTAGCCATTATTTTTGTTGTTTTTCAAAAAATCTAACTACCCTTGCACTTATGTCATAAAAAATTCTGCCTTTTTTCCCTTTTTTAATATTTGTATTCAAGACAAACAACAGGAGGTTGAAATCAGGCCATTTAAAAGAAACATCTGCTGACATTTATTCATATGCTACATGTTCCACTTTCATCATTGAATGTAATGATAAACACACATTCCAGTCAATAATGGCAATTCCCAGCCAAGCTTTACAAATGGTCTCTTTAACACCTAAATTGACAGCTCGGGAGATTTTGAGATAGAAGCTAAATATGGTACATTTGGACACTGTTTGCTTAAGTCTAGGATGTCTTAAAGTCTTTAATAAGCAGACATACATTATAAAATAGAAGAAAGTCTTGACTGTGCAGGTATTGGAGCAATTGAGTTTGACACTTTTTGAGTAGATTCAATGCAGAAAAAACGAAAATTCTCAAAAACAAATGGCCCCTTCAGAGAGTAAAACAAAATAAAGCTCTGACTCACACTATGTGGAGAATGGTTTATAGAGGGAAAATTAATTGCATCTCACTTAAATTATAGCTCTTAATTGTTAAATATTTATTTTGCTTTCCAACTTAATTGAAAGAAATCCTGCTCTGGGTTTCAATTATTATCAGACCATTTTAATAAAAAATTAAATCTGTTTTATTTACTGCTTACAATTAATAATCATTTCAGCTTTTAAGATGCTAAGGATTTCTTTCAAGAATATGCCATTGGTTTTGATACATATGCCTAATTTTTCCTTAGAAAGGGATGTCTCATAGCTAAGTGAATTAACAACACTCAACGTAGCCATTACAGATCTTATGATAGGATTCAAATTAGCTTGAGTCATCACTGTGAGGACATATAAATACATTCTCCTCTGAGACATTAAAGATCCCATTTTATGTGTATCTTTTATGCGGATCCCTTTACATTTTAGTTCAGATTGATTAACCTTATAACTGAATCATAGACTGTGTTCCAGCCAAGCAGAAAATCACAGCTTTACCCAACTCTGTCAGGTGTGAAGAGTTTTTCTTTTCAAAACTCTGCTGTTAAACAGTGGTTTAAAACAGGTCACTCGTTACTTAACTAAAGAGAATCTAGACATTTAACAAACTATCTCTGAAACATAATGAGAGGTTTGTAAAGTTATCTCATACAATGTCATCCAAAGAACAAGTTCTACCAATCTGCAGTGCTCCAATTAATGGTATTTTCCTCCGAAATCAGCTCAATTTAGGAGACAGCTTGAAATTGTTTTTTTGTTTTCGTTTCTCTATGCGGGACAAAAGGAGCTTAATTTGGAATATTATGGTGTTTTCATCTGCTCCCAAGGCATGTTGAGTGAAAGTAGCCAGACAAATCCTAACACCTTATTATTGCTCTATGTAGGGAAAAGAAAAAACAAAAAAACTCAGAATATGAATTTATGGCCCCGTGTGGTGTGTGCCATGGCAATATAAAGCATTTCTTGATTGTGGTCGTTGCAGAACAGGTCAGAAAGATTTCTCCGGAAGTATAATACAGGTCTGAATTGAAAACACGCTTTTTTAGCGTCAGCATTTAGATTTACAGTGAGTGCCATACAGAATAATCTTAACATCATGATGTTCTTTTTCATAATGTCACCTCTCCTATGAATCTATATCTAATTCAATGATATTTTCCTCCAATGCCCTACCTTCACACATTCACTTCTCCACCACCAAGTAAAATTATGGTGGCTAAACCAGTTTGTTAAACCTCTTGGCCAGAATTTAGGCGAACAGTTGATTTCTACTGATACTCTGTCCTAAAAGTTTTTTAAACATGAATGTTTGGCAGAAGTGCAACCCAGACCTGCAGCAGCTATTCCTGAGCACAGTGCACTTAATGGCAAAAGGGAAAGAAAGTAGTTTGCGCTCTCTCCCAGGCCCCCAAAGCCAGAGCAGAGTGAAGACGGGACGCCAAATAAATCTGCCAGTGATTACGCTAAAGGAAATTATGATCTTGTTATAGAAACCATTACAGGAAAACCAGAGTTGGTATGTAAATATTGTTGCATCATTATAACACTGAAAAAAACAACCTAGTGCAACATTAGTATGTTATGCAATTAACAAAATGAAAAATGAGCTGCTTGAATTTAAAGCTTTTAATGTTTTTCAAACAGATAATAAGCATTTTCGACACCAGTGCAAAACATAATAGAAAAGATCTCCCTCAAAGAGTAAGTGACATATTTAATCAATACTTACTTTGCACGAAGGAGTAGATATGCATTCACATATCTCTGCTATGGGTTATTTTCTAGCTCATCAAGCAGCAACCACGTATAAAGTAAAGCCGGATGAGGATAAAGGACTTGCAGTAAGATCAGAAAATGTGATTTTTTTTTGATGCTTTTAAGGATTGTTGGCCTGCATGTGTTTTTCTGATTTTGAGAAAAACAGCTTGGATAGCCAACTCTGTTTAGGCAGAAGCCCCATCATTAAGTGCTGTATGAAATAAATCTAGAAGTATTTTTAATATATTAATATCATTCTGCAGAGCCATAGAATTATAAAATCCAATTAAAATTTATTATTATTCAGCATTCTTATTGCTTCCCAAAGAACCCACAGTTAATTAAATATTCTATTACTTTCGCAGAATCCAAAAAAAAAGTTTATCAGAGTTATTTCAGTGAAAAATAAGAAAACGTAAGTTCTTCAAAATATGCCATAAAATATTCTCATGTGATATAGTATGCAGATATAGTGTCAATAATACAGCATATATGAATTGTAACTATACTATTCATCTTAACAGTGCTATCATTTATAGTTGAATAGAAAAAATCAGAATTATTTATTATCTGAAAGTCAAAGAATGTGTCAGTCAAAGACAGTTTTATAAAAATGAACTTACATTACCAACCATGAAGGTATTTCACTTTGCAGTTGATGAATTTTCAGTATCATATTCAGAACAGTAAGGGGAAAATTCATATGGGAACAATACAACTTTTATAATTTCCAAATAGATATAATTTACTGTAGGCACTAGAAAGTTAATATGTTCTCTAAATATTTCTTTAATTTAGTTGTTGCTAATTTATTCACACTAATACAGAAAAAAATACTGCAAAATTTTTCATAACAAAAAAACTGTGCATAGCTCTGTGTTTTAGCTGGCATGTGGTTCTACACAGATGGTTTGGGGCTTTCTTTGCTGCAAAACAGATGGGCCTGCACTGTCCCTTACCAATCAAAAGAGAACTTGAAAATATAGGAATATCTTTACCTACATTGCATCCTTTAATTCGAGAAATTAAAATGCCCAGAAGTATAAATAACTGCCTATGGAAAATAATTTTTGAAATGGGATTTCATATGTTGAAATTATACAGTAACCCAGTTCATGTTTAACGCAAAAAATATAAAAAGTTTGGCTTGTACTTGATAATGTTGTAACATATAACTATTAACTTAAGAAATTTACAACTATGGAATGACTGTTATCATGTGTTCACCTTGCCTAAAAAACACTGCTGTTTTAAAACTTCAAGTGTAGTTAAGCATATTTTGATTCAAAGTGATCATTCTAGGCAGCATCATCCATTGCACCAAGTTAGAAAACACATATGAATTTGGTACACTTACAACTGACACACTTTTGCAACCAAAATAGAGGCTCAAATAAAGCTCAGAATTAACCTGAGTGTTTTAAGGTTTACTTTAATTATTCACAACAGAAATCATAAATGAAGTCTTTTCTAAACTGAATTAAAATTGCTGCCTGCCTTCAATTTTAAGATTTCTGTTGAAATGTGGAAGCATGATATGTGGGACTATTAAAAACCCTCCCTTTGTTTTCTATATATCAGTACATTTGCAAAGTCATGTGGCAATACACTCTCGTAGCATCACCATGTGAGAGACAGACATTGTGGGCTCATAAGCTTAGAATATGATGTTCCTTACAGGGAGTGCTCCTACTGCTTTTATCTCTGATATACAAATACATACATGTCAACATGTGATGCTGCAATCAATTTTTGATATTTTATAAATATACATTCTAAGAGTGAGTAAATTTTGTGAGTAGAGTAAAGGCTAATGGTTAACTTTTGGGAGCTAGTATTTCTCTGTGGCACTGTTCCCAAAGGCCAGTCTAGCCCTTTGGTCTACCAGGATAAATGGTTTGTAAAGAGCAGTGTACTCTGTTTTTTGCTTCTCTCCCAAGGAATGCATTTATTTATTGTACAGACTTTCCAGGAAAGGAAAAGAGTTGAGACTCTAATGCTTAACCATAAGAAAGATACATCCAAAATCATTGTGTGTGTGTGTGTGTGTGTGTGTATATATACATATATATATACACAACTCTCTCTATATATAACTATATGCAATATATGGAAGTATGTGCAATATATATAGAACTATATATATAACTATATGCAATATATATAACTATATATAGTTTTATATAGTCATATATATGTGTATTTACATAATAATATATATATATAAAATCTCCATTCCTTGCAAATGTTTTACCAATTTTCTCAAGCAATACAGAAAGACTCTTTCTCTACATTTGAGCAGCATATCTTACGTCGGTTTCTTTTTTTAATGTTCACATTCTGAAAAGCAGCTGAGTATTTTTTCTTTTGTCTGTGTGATGCAAAATAACAGCTTTGCTTGTATTTTTTCAATTACATGAAAACCAGTGTCTCTCAGAGATCTACGATGAAAGGTTTTGCCAGGCTAGTAAACGTAAATAAAACTGTAAAATAAATATATTTAAGAGAAGAAACTGTTCTCAAGAATTTTTAAATACGTTGGCAGCATCTACATAAACAAACAATTGATATGGTAATTACAAATAATTTTTATCTATTCTTTAAAGCCAGTTTCTAAGGATGTCTTCTAGCCTAAACCTAAATCAAATTACTGCAGTTGAATGAAGTAAGACTGCACTCTTAAAAATCTCCCACACTTTTAGTTTTCTGATAATTCAGTCTTCTATTTTTTTAAAATATATTAGTGAAGTTTACTAGAATAGTTTTTAGTGAAACATGAGTTCTGAAATTCCATGGTTTAAAATTCAGTCAATACACATTAATTACAGTAGAGAATCAAGGAGAGCATATAGCAAAATTTAAGCATTGCAGCATTTTAATGAACAGTATCTGAATTGTTGGGAGTATTCTGTCTATTGAAGGAGAAACAATACAGCCCCAGGTAAAAAAAAAAAGTCTAAGGAATTAGGCAAAGAGTTTTATGGATACTTCCTGGACTCTGGCGAGATAATGGACACATCTACACCATTCCATTGCATTTGAAAATTTAGATTGTGCCATGAGCCTTTACTGGCTTATGTGGCTCTTCCATGTCTATGGAGGAATGGGCCCCATGTATACAAAACCTACCTAATATTTGTGCACATTTCCTGGAGATTTAGAATGCTCCAGAGTTTCTTTATCAATTTTTAACATTCTCCAGCCAAGCATGTGGCCCAGGTTCAGTTTGGTGAAGCCATATTGATCTGAATAGAATCTTAAGATCTCTTATTTGACTTTTGTCAAAGCTAAACTGTAAAATTTTATTCAGTTTCTTGTAAACAAACACCTATATTGGGAAGTAAAAGCTAACCACTCCTCATTTTCTTCATTTCACTGTTAATATCTGTGAAAAGCATGTGAAAATGAAAACAGAAGGCATTACTGTTATTTGGTGGTTATTGTTTCCAATTATTTGCAGTCCTTCCCTGTGACAGAATTATATTACTTACTGCCCTACGGGCGTTAGGATTGGCCACAGGATTTTCTTTTTCCAAGGTCTGTGTGTGAGCTCTGGTGGCGCAGTGGTTAAGAGCTTGGCTGCAAACCGAAAGGTTGGCAGTTCGAATCTACCAACTGTTCTTTGGAAACCCCGTGGGGCAGCTCTGCTCTGTCCTGTAGGGTCACTATGAGTTGGAATCAACTTGAAGGCAACGGGCTTGGTTTTTTTTTTGGTGAATTGAAGTGACACATATCACATATAAGCAGAAGCTTTACGAGTTGCTATGTGATTCTGCAATTTTTCCTTCTCAAACATAATAGATAAGGATTGCCCTTACTGTATGGATCCTGAATGAAAAAGACACAGGAAACAAGGTCATAGTTAATACCCATACCATAAGGAAGAAATAAACATTTGTTTTTGTAAGCCCTTAAGACTGTTATTTGTTACTACAGCAAAACCTAGAATAAGCTAACTAATAAGGAAACAAAGAATTTCCAAAGATATTATATTTCGATTTTAATTTCATTAACTAAACTCTGGTTCAATGTAGAGGATAGGTGTACGTGGAGAAGTCTAGAGTCAGGAATACAGGCTAGAGGATATTAAGAGAAATAAAATTCCCTTTCTGCTACCCAGTAGCTGACTGTTTAGTGGGGGAGAGAACAGATAATTTCCAAGCCAATGTGGATGAATCCAAGGAGGAAAAAAAAAATGTGAGTGTAAGATTGAATGGAAAGTGTAATGTGAATGTGAAAGTTGAGGGTGGGAGGAAAGACTTTTCAAAAATGATACTAATTTATTTAAATCTTTCCTTTTCTTTTCCATGCCATCCAATATGCAATCATTTTTCCCTTCCTTTGTATTAATTGTATTTTTCCAAAAGTTCACAAATTCCTTTTAGAGAGTTACTTTCACAGAAATAAAGTCTGATTTAAATACAGAATATTTAATATGTAATCTAAGAAAGATGTATACAAAAGTGGTTGATACTCATAAAATGTAAAAGATTGATAGAAGAGCTAGCTTCTGTCTTATAACATCAAACCTTAGGGTTCTATTTTCATGACCTAAAACATCAGGATAAAATTGGAAAAAAATCTAGTTCAATATCTGAGTGTTTGCAAATATTCAGATGTTTGTTTTTTGTAAAAGTACTGCACGCAAAATTTTTTCCATATCAGTCATATTTGTAAAATATAACACTTTTATTGCCATTTGAAATAGAAGGGATATGTGGAAATCAGCAGAAACACTACAGACATTCCAGAGCAAATAAGCAAGCAGAAGCCCCCAAACATGGTAATTTTATTGGCCTGCTAAGTAACAAAGTCTTCTTAAAATGACCCAAAGCTTTCATGCAGACATGGGACATAACAACAGAATGCCTTCAGATTGTGTACCAACATAGTGGTCTGTACCAGAAGCAGACCAGCAAATATTTACTGCTCTAAGATACTAGCAGGTAAAAGGTGAAATAAACAAAGTAAAATTTAAAGGATGAATAGGGTGAGAAACCAGCACAATGCTATGCAAGCCCCAAAGCGTGATGATTTGTATATGGGCACTTGCTAACAATGCAAGCATGCAGGTAGGGGCTGTGGATGTGCCTGTGAAAGGTACCGGATAACTCAGAAAAGTCATGGTTGGAGGTTTAGGGAGGGATAGTGGAGGGCTTTGAATATCAAGCCAAAAAGTCTGGATTTTGTTCTGGAGACAGTGGAAAGTCACAGATAATTTGTGAGCGGAGGCTGACATACGCGGAGCTGTGCCATGGGAAGATTGATAACCTGGCAGCAATGTGAAAGAGAGAAGTGCATGCAGAAGGTGTCCTGGTTTTAAGATGACAAGGTGCCACCAAGATCGAAAGGAGTTTTTTTCTTTTTTTAGTTTTATTAGCAGAAATCTCTATTCCAATTTTTTAAGCTTTCAAAATCTGTACATGTAGCAAAAATATAACTTTCAGCCTTAAATTAAGGTGTTATTATTATTTGTATTTCTGTAACAAACACTGAAGGAGTCCCTGGGTAGTCCAAATGGTTAAGTGCTCAACTATTAGCCGAAAGGTTGGTGGTTCGAACCCACCCAGAGGCTCCTCAGAAGATAGGCTTGGTGATCTGCTTCAAAAAGGTCATAGCTTTGAAAACCCTCTGGAGAGGTTCTAATCTGCACACATGGGGTTGCCATGAGTGGGAATGGACTCAATGGTAACTAACAGCGACAAAACCTGGGGGTCCCGTTGCAAATCTTTTCCTTTTTTACACACAAAATGTATCTCTGTGGTTAAGAACATTCAACAAAAGCACGACTTGTGGAATGCTGTGAAGGTCAAAAGTGAAGAAGCTACTGGAGCTTAGAAAGCCTTGCTCAGTCTCTGCCCTGCTGTGTAAACTAAAAAATCCAGCAGAAATACTTTATTATGTAATTTCATAGTAGTTTTACTAGTAATTAGGAGTGGTTCAGTGCTTGGCTGCTAACCAAAAGGTCAGCAGTTCCAACCCACCAGCAGCTCCGTGGGAGAAGGATGTGGTAGTCTGCTTCCATAAAGATTACAGACTTGGAAACCTTATGAGACAGTTCTACTCTGTCCTATACGGTCACTATGAGTTGGAATCGACTTGATGGCAATGAGTTTGGTTTCGCACAGCCTGAAAATTAAACAACCAGAGAAGCAGTATATTGTTTAGTCTATTCTTTTCTTTCGAAAGAAAAATATATCTTGGTGTTTCTCTTGAAAACTTGAGAATATTCATTCATATCTTCCTGTGGTGTACAATATTATTAACTGTAAACAAGCAAGTGGAACCCAAATGAACCACCGGCATATTTTCCAGGGCTGCCCTTGACATAATTTTGACACGTTTAAACTTAACAAATGTTGGCTGAGTTCAGTCGATACGTAATATAATTTTCACCTCCTCTAAATAACATCAAGAAAGGCAGAAACATTCTGAATCTTTAAGCAGATAAGCACAATTATTATAATTTATTTTATGTCAACCTCTTAGAACATATTTAAATTATAAATGCTGTAGGGGGATTTCAAAGATATAAAATTTCAAATACAATTAAGGCAAGTGTCATTTTTTTCCTATTTGTAACTTGCCTACCTTTCACAAAACCCCACAAAGAAACTTTCTGTCAACTAATAATTTACTAAATTTGACTTGTGATTTGAAGTGTTAAAACAGGATTTTTTTCAATACAAGTAATACAAGAGGGTTTTTTTTTTTTTTTTTTTTTTTTTTTTTTTTGCTGTACTGCTTCAGAACTCTTTCTCAGTAAAGAAACCTTATCTAATCCTGTTTCATCCTTTAAAACTGCCTACACACTAATCTCAAGGGACAAATTTAATACTTTGCAACAAAGAGAATATATCCCTTTTCAGTTTGAATAGAGGAATTGTTAGGACACCAGTGAGGTATGAATGACATTATAATGCTGCCATTTACTTGGCAAAAGAAAAAGAAAGTCTCTTGTTGCAATCAAAAAAGAAGACCTCCTTCTTTGGGTTAAATTTTTTGACCCCTGGTATATCCCCAGACACCTATGTTACTGCGTTATTTGGGTCTTCTACCCTTTGTCAAGTAAACACTGAGCAAATCTAAGTAAACAGTTTGTTTTAGTTGAAGATAGAAAGACTCCATTTAATTGAGTTTTGATGATAGATGTGTTCCAAATGGTGCAAACAACTTTGACATGGTAAAATAATATTGTCTTATGGCATGTGTAACACTACATAAAGAATCTTAGCTTAGCACTTTCTGAGTTTACAACATTTAAGTGAGAAAATGACAAAAGAAAGCCAAACTGTCAGAAACAGAAAAACCTTTAACAATCCTAAAATACAGACTATAATTCTCTTCTTTATTCATTTGATTTTGATAGTAATCCTCGCAACAGAAGGCAGAGAATGAGAAAGCAGCCGGACTTCGTACTTGTGAAACTTTATTTTTCTGCGGTCCACTTCTTGTAGCTGAAAATGACGCCTCAACTAACAATTGAGCATTGATTATATGATGCGGTTGTGGGGTGAGTGGTTGCGGCAAATCAGCATGTCAAGGAAAGTAAACAATAACTGAAATAAATTCTTAATTTCTATTTTGTTTACTACTACCATTTATGGGTTATATTACATACAAAAATATATTGTCATTAAAACCACTCAGAGAAATTAAAATTCAAAATCTTGCGCCATCAGTTTCTACATAAAACATATGACTAATTTTGACTGTTTATTAGAAAGCAACTGATTTTAAATGGCAAAATACAGGTGTTAGATTATCATTAAACTCAAAGACTAATGTTTTTCTTCACTTAGCTTTGCTGTATGGGTAACCCTTTTTCCAGCTTTTGGTAATTGTTTTATATAGTTTTACAAACATCAATCGTATTTCTCTTCTTCCTATACTTCTCTAACTCTTTTGACTTTTAGAAGAGGCACTTGATTTGATTTTAGTCATGTCATATAGTTAATTTCACTTATACCATGTTTTCATGTAAGTATTACTGTGGATTTATGTGACCATGATGGCCTCTGTTAAATGCAGGACAACAGTATCCTTTGGGAACAGAGAAAAAATCTCATGCAATTTCAAAATCAGCAGAGGTTCATATGTAGTAGAAAACGTGATTTTGGATAATTATAAGCCATTATCCAAGATTTTCTTGCTGTTCTCCAAGATATACTGCCAGCAGTGAAGACTGAGAACATTTCTGAGTTCCCATCCAACAAAATAAGAAAATTAAATATGTCACTTATTTGATATTTATGTTGTAATACTTAATATAAATTGTATACTTTGGCACAATATTTGTTTCGCACCAAGAACTTACTCTCTTAATTTTTCTTTGCTTCTGTATTTTCAGCTTCACAATTGGTTCTTGGCTTTATGCATCTAAAGATTCTTGCCTATTCTTTCTTAAAAGCCAAAAACTCTTAATGAGATACTTCACAAAAGAAGATATACAGATAACAAATAAGCCCATAAAAATGCCTAAATTCATTAGTTATCAGGGAATTGTAAACTAAAACTCAAATCAAAGTACACTCTAGAATTACTAAAATTAAAAAAAAAAAAACTGAAAATATCAACCACTAAAAAGGATATGGAGCAACTAGAACTCGCATAAACTGCTGGTCTTAATGTAAAATGAATCAATCATTTTGGAAAACTGTTTGCCATTTCTTATGGATTTAAACATATACCTAGGCTAAGACTCAGTAATCCTGGAAAATGAAAAAAATATGTTCATAAAGGCTTCTTTAGGAATGATAAACCCACATATTCATCAACAGATGAATAGGTACTGCTACTCAGCAATAAAGAGCAACAAACTAATGATATACATCACAAATGGATAAATCTCAAGAAGAATTATGTCGAGTGAAAGAAGCCAGATAGAAAAGAGCAAAATTAAGTTATGGTGATAGATATTAAAACAGTGGTTGCTTGAAACGTGCATAAGGGAACTTTCTGCAGTGATAGAAATGTTTTACACCTTGCATGATGTGGTGGTTACATGGGTATACAGATTTTTTTAAACATTTTGAACTGTGTACTTAAAATCTATGTATTTTCTTGTATGTAAATTATAACTCAATAAAAAATGAGAAACAAAATCTTGGCATGATTCCATATTGATTGTCCGCTAAAACCCATCTCTTTAGTAGCCAGACTTCTTGAATGAGTTGCTTCCATTTGTGTTCTCCAGTTCTTTACGTTCTGCTCAATCTTAAACTCAATCATTCCTACGATAAGGTCCTCACCCACGTGCTGTTCCTCCTATCCAAAATTCTCTTTCCCTGGAAAATGTTGCCCAATTAACTTAGTTCATGTTTCTACTACAACAATTTCATTCTGTGTAATGATTTTTCCCTCCTTTCATGTTTGTTGTGTCTTGGTAAGACTATGGATCCTTGAGGGCAAGGAAAATATGTTATTATTTTATTTTTATTCCTTGTACTTAGTACAGTATGGGATATAGAGATGATCAATAAACATCTGTTAAATGAATCCACTAATGAATGATGAATCCATACAAGTTCTGAAAGCACTCAGCCTCTTCACATGCTATGCTTTTGCTTCTGTGGTTTGCTCAACCTAGATTTCCCTTCTTCCAATTCTGTGATTAGTGAAAACTAACACCTCTTAAAGGTCTGGCTTGATTGATTCCTTTTAAGTGAAAGTCTACCTATTCTCGTGAGCAAGACTTGATTATGCCTTTCTGTATGTTCCCATGGTGGCTGTTACATATTTATATGTTATTTAACTTAATAAACATAATATTGTGAACCAGCTACATAACAGGCACTGTGTATGCAATGGAGCTTACAGTAGGGAATGTAACCTGGTGACTACCATTGTGAAGTTCACAGTCTAATGGAGAAATGCATTTATAAAAATATAGATACCACTCAATCCGTTAAATGCTATAATCAAGATGGGAATAAGATGCTATAAGATCAGAGAGCTTGGAGGAATTAAGTTGACATGATTCATAGGCAATGATTCATAAAGTGGTTGATATTTGAGCTGGTACTTGAAAAAGGCATAGGAGTTTGATAGACAAATGGGTGGTTGTAAAGATATTTCCAGGCAGAAGAAATAACTTTTGCTGTAAATGTACAGGTTCATGAAAAAGGACTCTGGCAACTGATTTACCTTCTTATCCTCCACAGTGAACTCCTAAAATCCTTGCCTGTGCATATAATACTTTTGAACTTTAGCTTAACAACTATCAACTCTGAGCACTAGAGACTTCAGTTAACCTCACCAGTGACTATACTTTGGATTTGTGGTGGTGCAATTGTTAAGCACGTGGCTGCTAACTGGAAGGTCAGTGGTTTGAACCCACCAGCTGCTCCATAGGAGAAAAGACCTGGTTATCTTCTCCCCAAAAGATTACAGCCTAGGAGACCTTGTGGGGAAGTTCTACTCTGTCATACAGGGCCACTGTGAGTTGGAATTGACTTGACAGCACACAACAACAGAATAGCAACAGCTCTGAAATTCTTAATCCCCAAATTTCTCTTTCGTAATCCAGTTGTCTCATTTATTTCACCGTTTCTTTGTACTCCTCATGATTTTATGACAACTCACTTAACTTTTATTTTTGGTTTCACCTCCCTCTTTGATTGTTTTATATAAGAAAAGTACATTAAAAGATGCACATTTAAAATTTAGGAAAAATAGTAACTAGACCACTAATAATAAATATTATTGTAAAAACTTGAACACTGTCAGGTTTTGCTATGGCATTTGTGTGTTGCAGTAGCTAGGTGCACCAAAGAGTGCCTCAAGATGGAAAGCATGATATTCTGTTTTTTTTTTTTTTTTTTT
>NW_004443979.1:12191281-12230777 GCF_000243295.1 Trichechus manatus latirostris
CACAGTAACATGTTGTATATTATTGCTACACATCATACATTACCTTTTTTTTATCTTTCCAACTAGGTTAGACACTCTTTAAAGGCAGGCAACATGAACTACACATCTCTGAATCTCCCCAAGAACTAAAACATGGAACTATTCACACAGGAAGCACTTAAGTCAGTTTTTTTTTTTTTTTCCAGTTGCTGTGGAGTCGATTTCAACTCATGGCGACCCCGTATGTGTCAGAGTAGAAATGTTCTCCATAGGGTTTTCAATGGCTGACTTTTTGGGAGTTGCTGTGGAGTTGATTTCAACTCATGGCGACCCCGTATGTGTCAGAGTAGAAATGTTCTCCATAGGGTTTTCAATGGCTGACTTTTTGGGGAGTAAATTGCCAGGCTTTTCTTCCAGGGTGACTCTGAGTGAACTTGGTATGTAACTGTAGTTATTTGAGTAGAATCTCTTGACCTTAAAAGGGTGCTGCTCTAGCCCAGCAAGTTACTGGGGGTTGAGTGAAAATCAGCTAAAAAAGCACAAGTAGGACTTCCATGAGCTCCTTCTTGGGGATCAGTTTAAAAAGCTATGAATTAAAAAGAAGTACACAGTATTGGATCAAATTATGCCCCCGTTTAACTGGATTACTTAACTGTCAACTTTGCAATATAATGTCATGTGTTTAGATAAATAATGTATATATATTTCTTTAATAGAAACTCTGGTGGCACAATGGTTATGCACTGTTGCTAACCAGAACGTTGCTGGTTTGAACCACCCAGCCACTCCATAGGAAAAAGACCTGCTCCTGTAAAGATTACAGCTAAGAAAATCCTATAGTTCAGTTCTATTCTGTCAAATGGGGTTGTTGTGAGTCGAAATCAACTCAATGGCTCCTAACAACAGCAACATGTATTTCTTGAATTAGCTTGAAATTTTGTGAATGTCTATGAAATTTGGAAAATCACTCAAAGCATACATTAAACTAAGGTGATATCCCAAGATTGTAAATAGCACATTATCTTAATTTAGACTGTATTATTAGTACAGGAGGGACCAGTCCCTGGAGAAGGACATCATGCTTGGTAAAGTAGAGGGTCAGTGAAAAAGAGAAAGACCCTCAATGAGACTGATTGACACAGTGGCTGCAACCATGAGCTCGAACATAGCAACAATTGTGAGGATGGCCCAGGAGCAGGCAGTTTCATTCTGTTGTACATGGGGTTGCTGAGTCAGAACCAACGGCACCTAACAACAACAACAATTAGTACTGTGCTAAGTGTTTGGCAGAAATTATATCTTTCAGTGAGCTGGAGTTCAAAATGAGGCAATCTAACTTCAGAGTCTGGGATTATGACCAACAGCTTCGAGGGAAAATCCTGCACAGCACATCATCCAAGCTTTGCCACTCACCACCTGTATTATCTTGAATAGGTTACCTTTGTGAGCCTCAGATTCCACATATAGAATGGAAGTGATATAGAACCTATCTCACAAGGTCATTAGAAATATTAAATAAGATATGCGAAGTGCTTACTGCTTAATATGCTTGGCACATAGTAAGTGCTTAATACATGATCCATATCATTTTATTTATTTTCAGTTGCCATTGAGTTGATTCCAACTCATGGTGACCCATGTATGTCAGAGTAGAATTGTGCTACATAGGCTCTTCAATGGCTGATTTTTCAGAAGTAGACTGCCAGGCCTTTCTTCTGAGGAGCCTCTAGGTGGCCTCGAGTCTCTAACCTTCTGGTTAGCAGCCGAATGCATTAACTGTTTGAACCACCCAGGGATTCCATTTTGTTATTACAATTATATAATACTCAGTATCCATACACCGCATGTCTTTTTAAATCTGGCCTCCATGGTGTATATTCCTTCACAGAATCTCTGTGAAGATCAAGCTAAATTATCTACATGAGAGAAATTTGTAAACTCGAAATCATTAGGCATGCATACAATTTTCTTTTCATACTTCTTTTTATTTTAATGACCACAATTAAACATAAACCCAACTCTAACACCATTTCCAAAAGATTCAATATTTCCAAGTCTTTGCAAATTCTCTAAACAATCTTCGCACTGTCTAAAGTCTTCCAAAAATCTGACCGAGATCATTATGTTTAAAACCTAATTTTTAAAAACAAAGTCTCAAAACTTCACTTTAAATACAGTGAATGTTTATATCAGGTTAAGCCAGGTTTTAGCTGAATAATGCCAGGTCATAAAACAAACATAGAGTTCCCTGGGATGTCATCTGAACTACTCCACAGAGGCATCATTTTCAAAACATAATTTCTTGCTTCTCCTCTCTTTCTTTTTATCTCCATTTTCAACACATTTATTATTTGCTATTACTTGAAAACTCTACACTCTGTTTGTGATGGCAAATGGATCAATCCATGGGGGAGGAGGTTATAATCTACTAGGGATTAACAGATACACAAATAATTATAATGCAAGGTAGCATTTTGTAGTTTCTAGATGAGGATAGTATAAACCCAGCTCAATAGGAATTCAGAGGAAGAAGCCATTTTAAAGCTAAATAAATCAGGAAAGGCCTCCTGTAGAAAAATGACACTTATCTTAATGACAAGACTGGAGTACATATACAGGTTTGAAAGGGATAACACTACAGCCATTCAAAAGAGTAGTAGAACTTGGGAAGGTCATGACTGGTTTGTGAAGAGTGAGTGGACTAGAGTACTGAGGTACACAGAAGTCTAGAAATGCATGTTGAGACATATCATATAATTCCTATAATGCTTGTTACTGTTAGGTGCTGTCAAGTCAGTTCCTACTCACAGTGACCCTAGGTACAACAGAAGGAAACAATGCCCGGTTCTGTGCCATCCTCAAAATCATTGCCGTGCTTGAGCCTATCACTGCAGACACTGTATCAATCCATCTCACTGAGGGTTGTCCTCTCTTTTGTTGACCCTCTACTTTACCAAGCATGATATCCTTCTCCAGGGACTGGTCCCTCCTGATAACATGTCCAAAGGACTCGAGATGAAGTCTTGCTGTCCTTGCTAGACTAACCAAAATCTGTCAGTTATTTGGTAAGTATTATGGAGCCAAGGTTTAGGAGGAAAGTAACATAACTAAAGTTATGCTTTGGGAGAATAAATCTCATAGGGGTGGGTATGACAGCTTATATGATAGAGAAACTGGAGGTGAGAGGAGAAGATATAAAATTCCTGTTACAATAGTCGTATGATTAGACTTGTGGAATGGAAGGGAGATGGTGTCAATGTGAAAGGTGAAAGGAAAGGAAACAGGAAAGGGGGGAAATAAAAGAGACAAATTCAATTTTTAAGTTGAAGGGATAGAATAAAAAATGGTTCAGGTTATTAAGAGAATGAACAGAAAAAGAAAAATCAGGATAAGGCAGCTTTTTTTTTTTTGTGGGTGGCAGGAAGGCTAATAAATTTCAAGTGTTAGTAGAGCACCATGGTAGGTGTGTTGAGCTGGCAGGATTCTTCAAGATAGCTTTCTTCTGTTCCACTTGGCATTAGCTGGTCCAACTGAAAGACTGGGGCCGGAATCTTCTGAAGGATCACTCATTCATATGTCTAGATTTTGATGCTGGCCATTGTCTGGGATTTTAGCTGGGTTTCTTGGCCAAAACATCTACATGTGTCCTCTCCATGTGGCCTTGGTTTATCACAACTTGGTGGCTGGTTCCAAGGCAAGAGTCCAGAGAACCAGGCAGAAGCCATATCACCTCTTATGATCTAGCCCTGGAATCGACACAAAGTCACTTCTGCTACACTATTCATCAAGGCAGTTACAAAATTCTGCCCTGATTCAAGGGGAGGAAGGATACACTCCTCCTCTTGATGGGGAGTGGAAAGGTTCTGGAAAAGCACGTAAGAACTCGAAATATTGCTATGGCCATTTTTGGAAAATACAATCTGCCATACGCACAAATATTGCCAAAAAATTTCAGCTGCAAGGAATACAATCCTTCTTCCTATTTAACTAGGGCTGCTGTATAAAGACAGCCACATTAAGCTTTTATTTCTACATTTAATTTCCAATATAATTCAAGAAGTGTCATCTTTTACTTCCAATTTCAGGTATGTTTAATTTCAGATTCCTATGTCAAACAGAACAATTCAGAACTTTTCCTATATTCAATATGTTGCCTATGAGGATATACAAGAAAAATACATTGTTCTAAATTTATTTTCTTCCATATTCAGCTTAGACTACTTAACCCATCTCTTTAACCACTTTCTTGGCAGTATAAATGTCCTTTATTCCTTATCCTTCCATCCAATCCACTCAACCAGTTTCCAAACCTAAATTAATCTTACTTATTACCTTTTTTCCTAAGTGTTGCTGAAGGAAGTCTTACAGCCATGTATATTGCTGTAGTTTAGATTTATGATTTCCTTACTCAGCTAGGTAATCAGAACGTTAAGCAATCCTAGCAGTTAGTTGGAACTCACATTTTTGCATTTGTTAACCACAATTCTCCTCAAGCTCATTATCCCACTCAGTTTTAGGAGATGGCTTTATCTCCTATGGAGAAAATTGAGATTACCAGAAGAGAAACCTCTCATCTTCGAGTCTATGTAATCTACAAATATCTCCATCAACATCCAGCTTTAGTCTTTTTTATTCTTTTTTTTTTTTCCCTGCTACTTTCAACTTTCCAATAATTAAATCTGGGTTCCACATTCCCTCTTATCTATTCTATCAGATAGAATGACTTTAGTTGCAAGTATTAAAATATCCAATGCAAACCAGTTTATACAATAAAAAGTATTTATATGACTTCTGTAATTAGAAATCCAGAGATAATATAGTTATGGTGTTATTTAGCAGTCCAGTGAAACCATCAAAGACCTGATTTCTTTTCTTTCTTTCAGTTTTCCCTTTCTCTCTGGTGTTAACCTTATTCCAAAGTTCATTCTGCATGACTATAAGATGGATGCCAAGCACCTATAGGAATACAATGATTCTAAGTCCAGGGAAATGAAGTTGGGTGGGGAGAGAAGAGAAAGCTTTTGAAAGTTATCTCAATAATGTAGAAGCTTCGCTCCTATAATTGCTAAGCAAACATTTCTTCACATTATCTTGGCTCAAATAGAGTCACTATGGACTGGAAATTGAATGAAGCTGATTAGCTTAGCCTTGAGGTATATGTTCCACATCCCTAGCGCCATGAATGGATTCCATTTCCACTAAGGCACATGACATGCCCAAGGTTGTACAAACAAAAGAGTGTAACCATGATGTCCACTACTACTCAGTGACCTTATTCAATGGACTCTCATTTCTCTTTTCCTCTGCAACCGACAAACTTGCTGAAATCACAGCACATTAGCTTACCAATCATTTTGACTCCGCTTCAAAGTCAAGATTCTTGAAAAAAGTACACCATACTTCTTTTCCCTCCGTTCATTACTCAGTCTATGATTCTCAGGTTTGTTCTGTCACAATTTTACTAAAATTCTTCTTCCTGAAGTTTCCTAAATGGCTAACATTCCAAATTCAGTGGACATCTTAATCAGTACCCTCTCCATGGCATGGTGACCACATTCCCCTTATTAAAACCCCAGCATCTCTCTATTTCTCTTCTATTTATCTTGCTGTATCTTCTCAATATTCCCTACAGGGTCCCTTCTTTAGTCTGTCACGTTAATGGTGGTGTTTTCCAGGAATTTGTCCTCAGATGTTTTCTTGTCTCACTGTATATGTTTATTCTCATCCATGCTTCAACTGTAGTTAAACATGCTAATAATACCCACTTATCTATTGCCATATCTATTTAAAGCTCTTGTACCAATGTTCCCAATTTACTACATATCTTCTCCAGAACAGAGGAGACAACTCAGTCTCAACACGATCAAATTTAACACACATTCTCCCCTACACCTAAATGCCCCTTTTATATTCCCCTCACTCCATTATTCCCTTATTTTAATCCATAAATCCTGGATTCCTCCCCATCCAACATAACTTCCACATTCTATTATTCACCATGACCAATTGATTCTACTTTTATAATATCATTTAATTTAATGTCCAATATTCTGTCTCAGTTTCAGTCCTCATAATCTGTCAACTGGCCTTTCTTCAATACATTTTCCCGCTTTTCACATGAGTAATCTTTATAAAATATAAACCTTATCATGTCATTTCACTTTGAAAACAATTACAATCAATTCTCATCATCTTCTGACTAAAGTATGAATTCTTGATCATTTCTAATAAGACCCTAATTTTCTAGGTTCTACATAACTTTCCAACCTCATCTATACATGTTGCCATCGAGTTGATTCTGACTTATAGCAACCTATAAAACAGAGTAGAACTGCCCCTTAGGGTTTCCAAGGCTGTAATCTTTACAGAAGCAGACTGCCACATCTTTGTCCAGCTGAGAGGCTGGTGTGTTCAAACTGCCAACTTTTCAATTAGCAGACGAGTGCTTAACCACCAGGCAACCAGGACATCTACATCTACATCAAGGAGTCCTGGGGGCACAATAGTTAATCACTTGGTTGTTGACTGAAACACTGGCAGATTGAACCTACTCAGCGGCTCCACAGGAGAAAGACCTGACTATCTGTTCCCATAAAGATTACAGCCTACAAAACCCTACGGGGGCAGTTCTGCTCTGTCACATGGGTTGCTATGAATCAAAATCAACTCCACGTCACCTAACAACAACATATCTACATCTACATCTGTATCTGTATCTACTGTATCATCTACATCTACTTGATGTTCTAGGAATATCCAGTGATTTTCTCTACTTCGAAATATGCTGACCCGAGACTCTAGGCCTTTGCTTAAGTAGACTCCTTTTCATCTTTGTTTGCTAACCCCAAAAGTCCTCTTGACATTTCAGAAAGTGCTTCTTCCATGAAAAGTTACCTAATGCTGCAACCTGAGTTTTTTTCCCTGTGGGGCTCCCTCAGGAGCACTGGTGGAGCAGTGGTTAAGGGCCAGGCTGCTAACCAAAAGGTCAGCAGTTAGAATCCACTAGCCCCTCCTTGGAAACCCTATGGGGCAGTTCTGCTCTGTCCTATAGACTTGCTATGTGTCAGAATTGACCTGATGGCAATGATTTTTTGGTTTCCTGTTATGGACTGCATGGTGTTCGATTCAGTTTGGTTTGGCTCTCTGAGAGACCTGCTAAAGTGTTTACCAATCAAAACATCATACTTTACTCATATTGTTGGTTTGCTGGCTTGTCTCCCTCACTAATTTTTGGCTTACTTAAGAGCAAGATCTGTTTCTCATTATTCTCATTTCTCTAGTGCCAATTGCAGTTTCTCTTACATTGTATAAACTTGAAAGGTTTTTTTTTTTGAATAAATGAATGAATGAATGGATTCATACCTCACATATTCTATTTCTTCCTAACTTTAATTAAAGCAAATATCTAGTAAACTTTATAACAAAACTTTCTGTAGTTGTATGTCCTTGTAAATGCTCTTAAAATATTTTTTGTTAATGTTTGCATAAGTATCTACCTCCATAACAATGTTGCATAACAAATAACTACAAAACCTCAGTGGCATAAAATAACATTGGTCATGAGTCTGGGTTGGTAACTGTCTTAGGCTGCGTTCTCTAGAGAAGTAAAACCAGTAAAACATATACATATATATAGAGAGAGATTTATATCAAGGAAATGGCTCACGCAGTTGAAGAGGCTGGAACGTCCCAACTTCGTGGGTCAGGATAGAGGCTTCTTCTGATTCATGTAACCACACGGGCTGGTGAGCCCAAGGTCAGCAGGTCAGACTGCAGGACTCTTGCTCACAGGCTGTGAAGAATAACGAATCCCAGGCAAGACTGCAGTTAAGCTACTAGCTCAAGTCCCAAGAACCTGAGGTCAGATGAACAGAAGCCAGCTGCAGGATCCAGAGCAAAAGCCCCTGAACCTTGTTAAAACGTCCACTTATATTCGATGCAGACCGCATGCCCAAGGAAACTCCCTTTCAACTGATTGGCTATTCACACCAGATCCCATCATGGAGGTGATCACATTATATCAAATCTCATCATGGAAGTGATCACAACTTCATACCACTGCCAAACTACATCATAACTGCCAAACCACTGAGAATCATGGTCCAGCCAAGTTGACACACAACCTTAACCATTACAGTCACCAGGATGGCTCCTATGATCTTCTCTGGGATTGCTCACATGTCTAGGGATTGGCTGCCTGTTGGCTGATCTAGAGTGGTCTCAGCTATTCTAACTGAGACCTCTCAGCTCTGCTACAGGTTTTTCTGGTCCTTCTCCTGGACTAACCTGGGAATGTCCTTCTCATGGAATTTGCAGAGCTATGAGAGAGTAACCTCAAATAAGGAAGCCCATTTCATGCCTCTGCAATTGGCCAATGCAAGTCACATGAGTGAGTCTAGGGAAAGAAAATTATGAGTCAGAATCGACTGCATGGCAATGGTTTTTCCATACCATGAGGAGCAGTGGTGGTGCAGTGGTTAGGCACCCTGCTGCTAACTGAAATGTTGGCAGTTTGAACCTACCAGCTGCTTTATGGGAGAACGATGTGGCAGTCTGCATCCATAAAGATTTACAACATTGAAAATTCTATAGGGCAGTTCTACTCTGTACTATAGGGTTGCTATGAGTTGGAATCAACTCAATGGCAATTGTTTTTTGAGTTCCTGTTATGGATTGAATGGTGTACCCCAAACTTATATGTCAATTTGGCTAGGACATGATTCCCAATATTGTCTGATTGTCCACCATTTTGTCATCTGATGTGACTTTCCTATGTGTAGTAAATCCTGCCTCTGTGATGTTAATGAAGCAGGATTGTTATTGTTGTTGTGTGCCATCAATTTGGTTCCAACTTGTAGTGACACTACATACAACAGAACGAAACACTGCCCCGTCCTGTGTCATCCTCATGATCGTTGTTAAGCTTGAGCCCATTGTTGGAGCCATTGTGTCCATTCATCTCTTTGATGGTCTTCCTCTTTTTCGCTGACCCTCTACTTTACAAAACATGATGACCTTCTCTAGTGACTGATCCCCCCGATAACATGTCCAAAGTATGTGAGATGAAGTCATTCCATCCTTGTTTCTAAGGAGCATTCTGGTTGTACTTCTTCCAGGACAGATTTATTTGATCTTTTGGCAGTCCTTGGTATATTCAATGTTCTTCACCAAACAGCATAATTCAAAGGCATCAATTCTTCTTTGGTCTTACTTATTCAATGTCCATCTTTCACATGTATATTAGGTGATTGAAAACACCATGGCTTAGGTCAGGTGCACCCTAGTCCTTAAAGTGACATTTTTGCTTTTTAACACTTTAAAGAGGTCTTTTGCAGCATATTTGTCCAATGCAATGTGTTATTTGATTTATTGACTGCTGCTTCCATGGGTGTTGATTGTGGATTTAAGTAAAATGAAATTCTTGACAGCTTCAATCTTTTCTTCATTTATCATTGTCTTAGGCTGGGTTCTCTAGAGAAGCAAAACGAATAAAGCGTATAAATATATATATAGAGAGAGAGATTATATCAAGGAAATAGCTCACGCGATTGTAGAAGCTAGAACATCCCAAGTCTGTGGATCAGGGTAGAGGCCTCTCCCAAGTCACACAGCTGCAGAAGCTGACAAGCCCAAGATCGGCAGGTCGGAGAGCAGGGCTCCCACTCACAGGCTGTGCAGATCGACGAATCCCAAGTTTGGCAGATAAGCTGACAGCTCAAGTCCCAAGAATGGGAGATGAGACGACAGGAAGCAGCTGCAGGATCCAGAGAGAGCAAAAACCCAGATGCAGGACACACCTCCAAGGAGACTCACTTTCATCTGATTGGCTACTCACAGTATATTCAATCATGGGAGTGATTACATTAAAACACTGAGAATCATGGCCCAGCCAAGTTGACACACAATCGTAACTATCACAATCATGATGTTGCTTATTTGTCCAGTTGTGAGAGTTTTTGTTTTCTTTATGTTGAGGTGTAATCCATACTGAAGGCTGTGGTCTTTGATATTCATCAGTAAGTGCTTCAAGCTCTCTTCACTTTCAGCAAGCAAGGTTGTGTCATCTGCATATTGCAGGTTGTTAATGAGTCTTCCTCCAACCCTGATGCCATGTTGTTCTTCATATGGTCCAGCTTCTCAGATTATTTTCTCAGCATACAGATTGAATAAGTATGGTGAAAGGATACAACCCTGGTGCAGGATTAGAGGCAGTTATATTAATAAGGCAGAACTCAGTCTACAAGATTAGGTGGTGTCTTGAAGCAATCTTTTTTAAGAAGAGAGAGAAGTAAGCAGAGAGACAAGGGGACCTTATACCACCAAGAAAGTAGAGCCAGGAGCAGAGTGCATTCTTTGTATCTGGGTTCCCTGGGTTGAGAAGCTCCTAGACCTGGGAAAAATAGATGACAAGGACTTTCCCCAGAACTAACAGAGACAGAAAGCCTTCCCCTAGACTTAGCACCTTGACTTTGGACTTCTAGCCTCCTAAACTATGAGAGAATAAATTTCTCTTTGTTAAAACCATCCACTTATGGTATTTCTGTTATAGCAGCACTGTGACAGTTCCCTATCATGACTTTTCCTTCATGTCTCACTGGAGCCCTTGTGGTGCAGTGGGTAAGAGCTCAGCTGCTAACCAAAAGGTTAGCAAATCCACCAGCCACTCCTTGTAAACCCTATGGGGCAGCTCTACTCTATCTTACAGAGTCGCTGTGAGTTGGAATTGACTTGAAGGCAATGGGTTTGGTTTGGTTTACCATGAGGGGGCTCTTCAAAATTACATGATAAAGGACATAGATACATGGAAAGTTTAAGAATTTGGGCCAATATTGCAATCTACCATCTACAGGGCATTCAATCAATCAATTTGCCAATAAATTTTTGGCACCTATACTATAATCATACAAAGCATTCTAAGAAGATGATATACATAGTTATTGGAGAAAAACAGATTAATCATCCTTTTCCTCCAGGAGTTTGTAAACCCATCTGGAATTTAAATAAAGAAGAAAGATATATGGAAAGGTGTTAGATATGTGGGATAAGAGATATAAGAGGTGTGGGGTAATAAGAAGGGGAATATCAGTAACAGTAAGAATCATTAAAGAAGGTTTTGTGGAAGAGAATAAAGAAGAACTGGATTTTGAAATATTGCTAGGATTTTGAGAGAAGATGAGGGAGGAATTCCAGATAGAACAATTTCCCTTCTTTCTTGGTATCATTAGTTTATCACATAAATTGCTTAGTATTCTTTATCTGGAAATTTGCAGACACCATTCCTAAATTGGTCTCGATGTGGTGATTGGTGCATTACAAGTGAATAACAACAGTAAATAATTCATAATCAAATCTCCCTTGAAGACATAAGTAAACATATAAATAACTATAATAAATTAGAAGGAACATGATGACTTTGATTTGATTGACAAAACTACCTGACGCTTTGTCTCCAGGGAGACATCATCAGGCATGGTGCAGATCCCCACTACAAATTAGAATTCTATGCACGACTTTGCTTTGAAGCTAAATTAACTTTGATATTTAAAAATGCTTTAGAGAACCAGGCTTGAGAGGATGACAAAGAACATTATTAGTTTTAACCACAAAATAGAATATTTACAAACTGTGTGGAAAGACCAAGATAAACCAAACTGAAACCAAGCTTTCAAGAGGTAGCTAATGTATAAGAGAACATGAAAAATATCTCCTATGTTCTGTTAGTAATTCTATTTTTGTGTGTGTGTGTTATTTTGTGTCTCGTGTTCCTTAACATTTCTGTAGCTGTCTGGCTTCTAACACTTTTGTTCACATAACATTTTCAGTGTCATGCATAGGAAGATTATTAGACACAGTTTTGTAAACATGTTATTACTGTTAGATGCCATCAAGTCAAGTCTAACTCATGGAGACCCCATGTGTGCAGAGTAGAACTGCTCCACAGGGTTTTTATTTTTTACCTTTTGGAAGCAGATCACCAGGTCTTCCTTCCGAGGCTCCTATGTGTGAGTTTGAACCAACAACCTTTCGGCTAGTAGTACGGTGCTTGACCATTGCGCCACTCAGGGACTCCTTTTATAAGCCTAAACCCAAAAACCCACTGCCTTCCAGTTGATTCTGACCATAGCGACCCATAGGGCTTCCGAGGTAGTAAATCTCTATAGAAACAGACTGCCACATCTTTCTCCTGTGGAGCTGCTGGTGGTTTCAAACCTCCAACATTTTGGTTAGCAATGGATTGCTTTAACCACTACACCACCAGGGCTCTTTTTTATAAACATAGAGGTGCTTATTTCTGCCAAATAGAGTTAAATAGAAATAATTTTGTATACTAAGCTACCTTTATATTTTGTAAAACAGGCTACATGGAGTCATTTAAAACTGAGCATTTAATTTCCATCTCCCCCTTTCATCAAATTCTGTAATATATTTTGGTCTCCTTTTCCCTTCTTCTCTTCTCCCTTAGGACATGAGTCTTTTTATAACGGTGGTTGAAAATACATAGAATCCAATGTTTACTTTTTTGTCTGTTCCCTTGGCACCTGAAGATGGTGCCAAAACTGCTACATTAATTTAAATGGCACACTACTTTTAGAAATAGTAACTTCTATTTATTTATTCCGAGAAGTTATTAATGAAGCAACAATGAACTTCATTCAATTTGTGACAAGTGTTTCTCCTGGGGGGAAGGTAATGAAAAAAACTCCAAGAGCTGGTTCATTTTTAGAAATTGTTTACAAGGTTACCACACATTCCAATTTATCTGTCTAAGAATGCATTGCTTAGAGAGTCATTCCAGGAGTGCTCATTTCATTTATGAATAGAGATCTGTAACATCACCTAGTGGAAGCATAAAATGGAGGATTCAGAGATGGTGGAAAGACACTGGTTAAAAGTCTGTCATCTCTGGAGTGTGGTCCCAGTTCTGCCTCAGTATAAACTTTGCTATGTGTCCCTTAGATTCTTTGAGTCTCAGTTTTCTTCTAACAAAAAAATAAAAAAAACGATAGCAACCAGCTTTCTTCACATATTATTTCGAGAAATAAATGGGATAGATGGTACTAAAACTTGTAATATATTTTTTATTTATTGTACATGTTACAATGGAAAATTTCAAATATATCTACATGTAGAGAAAACAATATAAAGAACCTCCATGTACCTGTCCCCAACTTCAATGGACATCAATTCATGACCATTATGTGGCATCTATGTCCCTGCTTTCTTCTTTCCCCATAATAATTTTTAAGCAAGTCATCAATATTTTATTTCATACATGTATATGTTAGTGTTTATCTCCAAAACTAAGGTTTCATTAAAAAAGAACTCACAACACCATTATCACAACTAATAATACTTAAAAAGAAATTCTTTAATACATCAAATAATTAGTCAGTGTTCAAATTTTTCTGGCTTGAAAAATTTTTGAAACACTTTGTTTAAATCAAGATCTAAATAAGGTTCATATATTATGATTGGTTCATAGTTCATACATTGCAATTTAATGTTATTTTAAACTATAAGTTCACCTGCTTTTTTTTTTTTTTTTAAGCCTCAGTGCATTTTATTTGTTGGAGACTGAGTTATTTGTCTTGTAGAGTTGCTTCTTCATGGTATTAAAATGTTATGATGCTTTCCGTATTTCTTGTAAATTATATCTAGAGGATTAATAAGATTAATATTTTACTTTTTTCATGTTCTACGATTGTATTCTTAATACTATCTTTTAAACAGTATTTGTTAGTACAAACCATTGTTCCCTAGAATTTCAATTAAGTCTTTCCAACCAGGACAAAACTATAGGATACACTACATAAGAAAAGATATCATAATGCACTGAAACATATCTCTCCATATGTTTACTTTATAACCAAGAATGGATTACTTAGTTGAACTCATTGACCCTTCCTCCCCACCTCAGTGGAATAATAAGTATTTGGAGGTATACTGGATAATTATGCTGTTTCTCCTCTGCCCTCCTTGTTTTGTCTTTTTATAAATTATCTTTTTCATCTTTTTTTAACCATTTGATCCATTTAATAATGAATTAGATACATGCAAATTATAAAGCATGATATAAAGCAGTGACTCCACCACTTGATGAAACATCTAGAACATTATGAATATGACTTATGAGTTCTCAGCCTATCCCATCCCCATGCTTCCTACTTCCTCACACATAAGCACCATTCTCTTGTTTTTTTTAATAAAAATAAGTTTTATTAAATATGTATACATACATTATTTTTCAGTCTACTTGATTTTGAGCTTTATTAAAATGTTACACTAACAGTTATTCTGGAATTGGATGTATCATTTAAATTTATGTTTCCAAATTTCATACATTTAATGTTTAGTTTATTTTCCCTGTGGTCTATGCTTGCATTTACTCATGTATTTATCTATTCTCCTGTCATTGGACACTTGGGTTATTTCCAGTGTTATCACCATTTCATACAGTGGATGTTCTTATACTTGTCTCCTGGTGCTCATGTCCAAAATTGCCTCTAGGGATTATATTTAGGAGTAAAGTTACTGTGTCATATCATGCAAGAATATTTAATTTTACAAGAGAATACAAAATAGTTTTCGAAGTATTTTATCACTTTATACTACTATTAGCAGTATATAAGAGTATATGAATACTGATTTACCAACATTTTTAATAGTTGGAGCTACCAGAATTCATGACTTTTGAGAAACTAGTGAGTAAAAGAGTATCTCATTGTGGACTTAACTGACATGACACTGATTAATAATGAGATTGCACTTTTGCACTTTCTTCTATTTTTGCATGTTACTGGACATAGATGTTTCAACTTCTCTGAAATTCCTCATCATTTATTTTATTTATTTTTTTTAAATTTAGAGGAGTCTGTCATATACTTTAGATATGATTTTTTTGTCACTTACATGTGCTACAATTATTTTATTTCATACTGTGGCTAGTCTTTTAACTTTGTTAAGTAGGGTTTTGGATGAACAGAAGTTTAAACTTTCAATGTAGTTGTATTTATCAGTATTATCCTTGATGGTTAGAGTTTTTAAAATTTTTTTCAGCTCTATTCCAAAGTCATAAATTTAGAGTCAGCCCTCCCAATCTGCAAGCTCTGCATCTGCAGATTCAACAAATTGCAGACTGAAAGTATTTGCAAAAAAAAAGTTACAAAAAGCAAAACTTGAATTTGCCACATGTCAAGCAATAGCTGAATCCAAGCAAATGAAGTGATGTGTAGACAGACACTATTGTAGCCTCCCACCATTTCACAAATCCTCAGTCTCTCTCCAACACTCATTTTTTGAGCATTGTTTGCCTCCCGTCTCGTTTGTTTTTTTTTTTTTTTTGCTACTTGTATTGTGTGCACCCTTTGTCTCTGTGAAAAAATGGCTCCTAAAAAGCAATTAAGTGACTAAATCAATCTCTTAAAGGCTAAGTGTGAGGCGATTGAGGAGAATGAGAAGGAGTTTTAGGCTAGTAAGGGATGGCTGGCTAGCTACATAAATCTCTACAGCCTCAAGAACTTCAAGATCATGGGACAGTTGGTATCAGTTGATGCCGAGGCAGCATCTGCATTCTCAGAAGAGCTCAGGAAATTCATAGAAGAGAAAGGCTACTGTGATGGTCAAAGTTGTCTATCAACTTGGCTGGGCCATGATTCTCAGCAGTTTGACAGTTATGATGTAGTTTGGCAGTTATGTAAGGATGTAATCACCTCCATAATGAGATCTAGTATAATGTAATCACCTCCATGATGAGCTCTGTTATAAATAGCCAATCAGTTGTAAGGGAGTTTCCTTGGGGTTGTGGCCTGCATCCAATAAGGGTGGACTTTCTGGCAAGGCTTGCTGGCTTTTGCTCACTCCGAATCCTGCAGCTAGCTACTATTCATCTGACTTCCGGTTCTTGGGACTTGAGCTAGCAGCTTACCTGCCAGTCTTGGGATTCATCACCCTTAGTAGCCTGTGCATCAGCGACCTGCTGTCTTACCTGCCTATCCTGGGATTCATTAGCCTTCACAGCCTGTGAGCCAGTGGCCTGCCATCTGACCTGCTGATCTTGGGTTTGTCAGCCTCTGCAGCTATGTGAGTCAGGAGAAGCCTCCAGTCTGACACTTGACCAACAGACTTGGGAGTTGCCAGCCTCTACAACCAAGTTAATCATTTCCTTGAGATAAATCTCTCTCTTTCTACATATATATACATAGATATATATGTAGAGAGAGAGACACTTGTACATACATATATACTTGTATATATATATACATATATGTACAGAGTGAGAGAGAGAGACACTTTATTGGTTTTGCTTCTCTAGAAAACCCAGCCTAAGGCATTTGGTACTAAGAGTGGTTCTAGAGAAACAAAATTGTGAGAATGACTTTTCCAAATTTGTTTTCAAGTCTGGTTAGTCTTAAAAATGTTAATGACTTTGCTTCCAGTAGTAAAGAGGGCACTGCTAACATTTGGCATGAAGTGGGAATAGAAATAAGGAAAATATCACCCCAATAGGTCAAGTATTGGTGAGAGGTGAGGCTCTCAGTGATTGCATGTTTGATACTTTTCTACAGTTTTGTCAGAATGAGAACTATAAGGAAGCTGGTTAGTTGGTCCTACTTTTACTACACAAAGTGGTGAAAGAAAGGGATAAACTCAGGGCTTTAAAGTCAAAGCTCAAGCACCACATAAATGACCCCGAAGTTGTCACTTGTGACCTGAAAGAAAGCCTTATTTCTTGTAGTAACAGAGCTGATATTGCTGAAAAGCAAACCCAGAGTCTTATTGTAAGAGTGGCTGAATTACAATGCCAATTGAATTCTCAACCTCAAATGGTGTGTGAAGTTAAAGAGAGGGAATTGACTGGGAAGAAATGGGATCCTGAAACTTGAGATAGGGACATATGGGCCAATAATCAGGAAGCTGGGGACACTGAATCCTAAGTTCCATTGAATTTCTCCTGCCAACAAAACCATTAGCCCCTCTACTCCCATCTGATGAGATTAACGTAGCTGTGTCTGAAGAGCTTTTATCTGAGATATTGCCAGGGGAGGCATCTGAGTCATTGCCTGGAGCATTGCTTGAGGCAGATGCCTCACAAAACATTGCTAATATGTTCTCAAAACAAATCCCCACCACCCATTTTTGCTTCTATACCTATAAATAGACTTAAGTCCCAATAAGCCCCAAAGAGTGAAGTACAATGTGTAACACTGGAGCAGGTACACTACACTCCAAAACTGCTTTGTACTATATACAAACAGAAGCCTGGGGAATATGTGTGGGAATGGCTATTAAAGGTATAGAATAATGATGTAAGGAATATAAAGTTGGATCAGTCTGAGGTTATTGATTTGGGCCCACTAGGCACAGATTCTTCATTCAGTGTTTCAGCTTGAGGCATTAGGAAAGGACCTAATAGTTTGTTTGGTTGGGACCCTGAAGTATGGATTACGCGGTGGCCTACAATAAATCACGTTAAAGTACAATACCTTCCTTGGTATACTGTAGAAGAAGGTATCCAAAGGCTTAGGGAAACTGTCATGTTAGAGTGGATTTATCAGCTTAGACCCACAGACTATGGAGTGTCCAGAGGACACATCTTTTACCACAACTGTGAAGAAAAAAATTTTGAAGGGAGCCCCAGCATCCTTGAAGGCTGATGTGATTGGTATTTTAAGTAAGTCAGATTTGACATTGGCAACTGCCCTAACTAAATTAAGACACCTAACTACAATGGGGCTGATTGGACACTGTGGTGGTAGGGGCTGAATGGCGGCACTCAACTGACAAAGACAAGGTGCAAGTGGTTACAATAATGGACAACAGAGTCAAAGCCGTGATCAGAATAGTCTGACTCGTATGAATTTATGATGTTGGCTACTTAGTCAAGGTGTCCCTAGAAGTGAAATAGATGGGAGATCTACTAAATATTTACTATATTTATACAAGAAGAAGAATTCTAGGTCAAGTGAACAGCAGTCTAACTTGAATTGTTAGAATAGAGAGTCAGAGCCCCTTATCAATTCCCAGACTTGAGCAAGTTTACAGACCCACAACCCCTTGTATGAAAAGGATGCTGGGTCCCCTTGAAGAAGGACCTCATTTCACTGCAAAAATTTATACTATTAGTCTTTCTCCCAGCCTTCCTCAAAGGGATTCACAGCCTTTTACGAGAGTGACTGTTCATTGGGGAAAAGGAAATAATCAGACTTTTCAGGGATTACTGAGTACAGGCTCTGAACTGAAACTAATTCCTGGAGACCCAAAACATCACTGTGGCCCACCATTCAGAGTGGGGGCATATGGAAGTCAGAGTATTAATGGAGTCTTAGCTCAGGTTTGGCTCACAGTAGGTCCAGTGAGTCCCCAAACCCATCCTGTAGTGATTTACCCAGTTCCAGAATGCAGAATTGGAATAGATCTACTCATCAACTGTAAGAACCCTACAGTGGATTCCTGACAAGCAGAGTAATAGCTATCGTGGTAGGAAAATCCAAGTGGGAGACATTAGAACTGCCTTACCTAGGAAAACAGTAAACCAAAACCAAAATGGCTATCCTGGAGATATTGCAAAGATTACTGCCATCATCAAGGACTTAAAGGAGGCAGGGGTGGTGATTCCCACCACAGCCCCATTTTACTCACCTATTTGGTCTGTGCAAAAAACAGATGGATCTTGGAGAATGACAGAGGTTTATTGGAAACTTAACCAGGTTGGGATTCCAATTGCAGCTGCTTTTCCAGTTGTGGTTTCATTGCTTGAGCAAATTAATACAGCTCATGGTACCTTGTATGCAGCTGTTGATCTGATCAACGCCTCTGTCTCAATTCTGATTTCGAAGTAACACCAGAAGCAGGCTGCCTTTACCTGGCAAGGCTAGCAATACACCTTCACTGTCCTCCCTCAGAGGTATATCAACTCTCCAGCCCTATGTCATAATTTAGTCTGCAGGGACCTTGATCAACTTTACCTTCCACAAGACATCACACTGGTCCATTACATTGATGACATTATTCCTTTTGGACCTAGAAAAGAAGAAGGGTCAATGACTTTGGACATATTGGTGAAACATTTGCATACTAGAGGGTGGGAAATTAATTTGACAAAAAATTCAGGCCCCTTCCACCACAGTGAAATTTCTAAGGGTCCAGTTGTGATTTTCTTTCTAAAATGAAAGATAAGTTATTGCATCTGGTCCCTCCCACAACTAAAAAGGGGGCACAATGCCTGGTGGGCCTCTTTGTATTTTGGAGGCAACATATTCCCCATTTGGTGTACTACTCTGGCCTATTTATCAATTGACTTGAAAACCTGCTAGTTTTGAGTGGGGCCCAGAACAGGAGAAAGCTCTGCAACAGATTCAGGCTGCCATGCAAGGCACTCTGTCACTTGGGCCATATGCTTTGGCTGATTTAATTGTTTTTGAAGTGTCAGTGGAAGATAGAGATGCATTTGGAGTCTTTGGTTGGCCCCTATTGGTTAATCACAGCACAGATCCTTAGGATTTTGCAGCAAAGCCCTGTCATCCTTTGCAGAGAACTACTCTCCTTTTGAGAAAAAGCTTTTGGCTTGTTACTTGGCCTTAGTAGAAACTGAATGCTTAACCATGGGTCACCAAGTCACCATGCAGCCTGAGATGCCCATCACAAACTGGGTGTTGTCCTACTTACAGAGCCATGAAGTCAGACATGCACAGCAGCACTTCATCATTAAATAGAAGTGGTATATACAAGATCGGGCCTGAGCAGGACCTGAAGGCACAATTAAGTTGCATGAGGAAGTTGCCCAAATGTCACGGTCTCCACTCCTGTGACATTTCACTCCCTCTCCCAGTCTGCACCTATGGCCGTACAGAGAGTTCCTTATGATTAGTTGACTGAGGAAGAGAAAACTCGTGCCTGGTTTACAGATGGTTCCGTGTAATATGCAGGCACTATTCAAAAGTAGACAGCAGCAGCACTACAGCCCCTTTTGGGACCTCCCTGAAACACACTGGAGAAGGGAAATTCTCCCACTGGGCAGAACTTTGAGCAGTGCACTTGGTTGTTCACTTTGCTTGGAAGGAAAAATGGCCAGATGTGCGATTGTATACTGATTCATGGGCTGTGGCCAATGGTTTGGCTGGATGGTCAGAGAATTGGAAGGAACATGATTGGAAAATTGGAGACAAAGAGGTATGGTGAAGAGTTATGTGGATAGATCTCTCTGAATGGGCCAAAGAAGTGAAGACATATGTGTCTCATGTGAATGCTCACCAAACTGTGACCTTGGCAGAGGAGGATTTTAACAATCAAGTGGATAGGTTGACATGTTCTGTGGAAACCAGTCATTCTCTTTCACCAGCCACTCCTGTCATTACCCAATGGGCTCATGAACAAAGTGGCCATGGTGGTAGGGATGGAGGTTACGCATGGGCTCAGTAACATGGACTTCCAAACACCAAGACTGACTTGTCTTACAGCCATTTCCAAGTGCCCAGTCTGCCAGCAGCCGACGCTAATACTGAGTCCCTGATATGTCACCATTTCTTGAGGTGATCAGCCAGCAACCGGTGACAGGTTGATTACATTGGACCACTTAAATCATGGAAAGGGCAGCGTTTTGTTCTTACTGTAATAGAAACTTACTCTGGATATGGATTTACCTTCCCTGCAAGCAATTCTCCTGCCAAAACTACCACCTATGGGCTTAGAGAATGCCTTATGCACCATCATGGTATCACACACAGTATTTCCTTGGATCAAGAGACTCACTTCACAGTAAATAAAATGCAGCAATGGGCACATGCTTATGGAATTTACTGGGCTTACAGTGTTCCCAATCATCCCAAAGCAGCTGGCTTGATAGAATGATGGAAGGGCCTTCTAAAGACACAATTATGGTGCCAGCTAAGTGGCAATATCTTGCAGGGTTGGGGCAATGTCCCTCAGGAGGCTGCATATGCTCTAAACCTGTGTCCAACATATGGTGCTGTTTCTCACATATTCAAGATTTATGAGTCCAGGAATCAAGGATGAAAACGGGAGTGGTATTATTCACTGTTACCCCTAGTGACCTACTCTCAATATTTTTGCTTCCTTTCCCTGTGACCCTAGGCTCTGCAGGTCTAGAGGTCTTAGTTCCAAAGGGAGGAATGCTCCCACCAGGAGACACAGAGCAGATACCATTGAACTGGTATTAAAGAATGCCACCCAGCCACTTTGGGCTCCTCATGCCTCTGGATCAACAGGCAAAGAAGGGAGTTATTGAATTGGCTGGGATGATTGATCTTGATTACTAGAGGAAATTGGATTGATATTATATAATGGAGGTAAAGAAGAGTATGTCTGGAATACAGGAGACCCCTTAGGTCATCTCTTAGTACTACCATGCCCTGTGATTAAAGTCAATGAAAAACTACAGCAACTCAATTCCAACAGGACTACTAGTGGCCCAGAACCTTCAGGAATGAAGGTTTGGGTTACCTCACCAGGCAAAGAACCACGACCAGTTGAGCTGCTAGCTGAGGGTAAAGTGCATATGGAATGAGTGGTGGAAGAAGGTAGTTCTAAATACCAGCTATGACCACATTACCAGTTGCAGAAATGAGAACTGTAATCATTTCTAGTATTTCTTCCTTTATGTATGTGTGCATAAAATATTTTTGTTTTCTTCACTTATAAAATATAATATGTAAACCGTGCTGGTGTGTTTTGGGTTGTACACGTGTTAATTGTATCATGTTAGGCACAAGTATGACTTTACAATTGTTTTTATTTAGAGTTTATGTATGGTTTAAGGAGATTTGTATAGGTGCCAAGTTGACAAAGGGTGACTGTGGTTAAGGTTGTGTGTCAACTTGGCTTGGCCATGATTCTCAGTGGTTTGGCAGTTATGATGTAGTTTGGCAGTTATGTAATGATATAATCACTTCCATGATGAGATCTGCTATGAATAGACAATCAGTTAAATGGGAGATTCCTTGGGGGTGTGGCCTGCATCCTATATAGGTGGACTTTCTGTCAACACTTGCTGGCTTTTGCTCGCTCTGGATCCTGCAGCTGGCTGCTGTTCATCTGACCTCCGGTTCTTGGGACTTGAGCTAGCAGCTTACCTGCTGACCATGGGATTTGTGGGCCTCCACAGCCTGTGAGACAGTGGCCTGCCATCTTACCCTTATATTTATATGTGTATATATATATATACACACACTTGATTTTTGCTTCCCTAGAGAGTCAGCCTAAGACAGCTACCTTCCAGAGCAAGTCTTCAATTGTGATGAAACAACTAATTACCTAGCATTTTCATTGTATTAGGTTTTGTAAGTAATCTAGAGATGATTTAAAGTATACAGGGGGATGTGTGTTGGTTATGTGCAAATACTATGCCATTTTATATAGGGGATTTGAGCATTCATGAATTTTGATACCCACGGGGGATCCTGGAACCAATGTCCCATGGATATCGAGGGATGACAGTATTTTCCTATATTTTTACATAAAATATTTAAAATTTTGACTTTCATGCTGAAATATTTGTCCTGTTTGGAATTCATTTTTGTGTATGTTGTGTGGTAGGGTTCTATCTTCCCTCCCATTTAAAAAACCAATTTTATGAACACTTTTTAATGAATAATCATTCGTATTCATAGTGATCTGTAATAACACATCTGTCAGCTATAGACATGAGTATATATCTGGGCTCTTGTTTGGTTACATCGATCAACTTTTATATCACTATTCCAGTAACATACTCTCTTAAATACTGTTTCACAATAATTCTTGATATTTGGGAGGAAAAGTTTTCCACATTAATCTTGTTAAGGAATGTCTTGGCTATTGTTGTGTATTTGCTCTTCCAACACAATTTTAGAATCACTTTGTCAAGATTTTTTTAAAAAAATCCTTTGGATTGGTATTTGAATTACATTGAATCTATAGATATAGTTGGGGGATATTGACATTTTTATTATATTAAGATTTTCTATTCATGAATATAGTACATCTCCCCATTAATTAGGTCTTCATTAAGTTCTTTCACTAAATTTTATAATTTTCTCTGTACAGGATTTACAATATTTATTCCTAGTTAATATATAATCTTTATTGCTATAGTAAAATAGTATCTTTTTAAAATTATTTTCAGTTTGTTACTGGTGTACGAAAAAGAACTGAATCCTTTATATTTATCTTGTCTTCTAACACTTGGCAAATTTAATAATTTTTAATTATTGTTTGTAGTTTATTTTGGGTTTTAAATCATACCATCTGCAAAAATGACAGTTTTGTTTCTATCTTTCCAATTATTAGGCATTTAACTGCATATTTTTATCTTATTACTTTATTAGTATGGTGATAGCATGCATTCTCAACTTGAGTCCGATTTTTAAGGGTTTGCTTCCAAAGTTTCCGTATTAAAAACAATGTTTGTTACATTTGAATTATAGTGTTGGCAAAGAATATTGAATATACCATGAACTTCTAGAAGAATGAACAAATCTGTCTTGGAAGAACTATAGCCAGAATGCTCCTTAGAAGCGAGGCTGGTGAGATTTTGTCTCACGTACTTTTTTTTTTTTTTTTTAATATTATTTTATTTGGTTTTTGGTGAAAGTTACACAGCAAGTTAGGTTCCTGTTTGATAATTTCCACACAAATTGTTCAGTGACATTAGTTACATTTATCACAATGTATTAACATTCTCATTGTGTTCTGTTTGTTTCCTTTCTAGTACTCTACTTTCCCTGCCCCCATATCTTCTCATATTTGCTTTTGAATAATTGTTGACATTTTGGCCTCATACTACTGGTTTTTAAGTAGGACACCGATTTTATGGGTAATATCCTTTATTTTATGTGCCATTCTGCTATTTCGCTAAAAGGTGATCTCAGGGGATAGGCTAGTTTCTAGGTTTAAAGAGTGTCTCAGGACAATAGCCTCAGGGAGGCCTCTGTTCTCTACTGTTCTGGGTTGTCTGGCTTTTTTTTTTTTTTAAAAAAAATAAGAATTTTAGTTCTGCTGCATGTTTTTCTCCCTTCTATTGGGGAGCAACTACTGTGACCCCAGTCAGAAAGATCAGTGGTGGTAGCTGAGCACTATCCAGTTCTTCTGGTCTCAGGGTAGATGAGGTTGTGGCAATGTAGACTTGTTTCATCTCTAAGATTTTGGTTACCTTCTGACTCTTTTGCTCCTGGCTAGTAGAGACCTGTAGCTGTCTTAGATGACTGCTTGCAAGCTTTTAAGAGCTCAGATGCTATTCACTGCACTAGGCTGCAGATCATGATTTTTGTGAACTATGTTATGCCAATTGACTGAGTTGTCCCATGAGAAAATGGTCCTAAACCTTCAAACCAAACAAACAAACAAAAATCTTGGAAGGTGTTTGGTTATGTCTGAGAAGTATCCGTATTTGTGTCTTCAATAACTGTATGTACCTGTATCCACACGTTTGTATTTATACCTACTTATAGATACTTCTATTTGTTCTCACCTATGTACACATCTGTTAAAACTCATTGTCCTTCCATTTAGTCAATTTTGACTCATAGTGACCCTATAGGACAGAGTAGAACTGCCCGGTAGGATTTCCAATGCTGTAATCTTTATGGAAGCAGACAACCACATCTTTTACTCACAGAGTGGATTTGAACTGCTGATCTTTCAGTTAGCAGCCGTGTGATTAACCACTGCACCACCAGGGCTCACACACATCAGTACCTACCCATATACCAATTTGCCTATAGCCATCCATATATGTGCTCAAACACTTGTTTTTACTTTGGTTGTGCTGTGGTCCCTATGTCTACATTCCATGCCACTTTTGCCATCACTCAAAATAATAAGTCTCTATGGTCTGAAGTGTACTTTCCCCTCCTCCATCCTCTTCTTGGTAACCACCAATGAACATTGATCTCTCTATATTTATCTATTCTTGTCTTCTTATAAAAGAGGCATCATACAATATTTGTCCTTATATGCTTGACTTTGGAGCCCTGGTGGCATAGGGTTAAGAGCTGGCTACTAACCAAAAGGTCGGCAGTTCAAATCCACCAGCTGATCCTTGGAAACCCTATGGGGCAGTTCTATTCTATCCTATAGGGTCATATGAGTCAGAACTGACTCAAAGGCACCTAACAACAACATGCTTGACTTATTTCTCTTAGCATTATGCCCTCCTGGTCCATCCATGTTATAATATGTTTCGAGGACTCATTATTGTTCTCTATGGTTGCATAGTATTCCGTTGTACGTATGTGTCACAGTTTGCTTATTCATTCATCTGTTGATGGGTATTTCGGTTGTTTCCATCTATTTGCTATTGTCAATAAAGCAGCAACGAACATAGGTGTGCATATGTCTGTTTACGTCTCATGTACTTTGTACATGTTATCAGGAGGGACCAATCCCTGGAGAAGGACATCATGCTTGGTAGAGGGTCAGCGAAAAAGAGAAGTACTGTCAACAAGATGGATTGACACAGTGGCTGCAACAATGGGCTCAAGCATAAGAACAATTGTGAGGATGATGTAGGATCAGGCAGTGTTTCGTTCTGTTGTACATAGGGTCACTATGAGTGGGAACTGACTCGTTGGTGCCTAATAACAAAAACAACAACATCTTCTATAACTACCTTGCTAAGCATTTTTTAAATCATAAATGAATTTTATAAAAGCTTTCTCTGCATATATAGAGATAATATGGGCTTTCTCCTAATAATGTCAAAGAACACTTTGTATTAAATGAGATAAATCTTACTTGGTCATGAAGTATCTTTTTTGTACATAGCTGTATTCAATTCATTAATATTTTGTTTATAATTTTTGCATTTATCTTCACAAATAAGACTAATATTTTCCTTTCTCACATTGCCCTTGTCTGGTTTTGGTATAAAGGATATACTGATCGCATGGAATGAATTGGGATGTTTTTCTTTTTGTATTTTCTGAACATGTTAGTTTAAGATTGGGGTGATTAATTCCATGAAGGTTTGGGAGAAATTACCATTAACTCTGAATGATTACTGTTTCTTTGGGGAGAATTTTAGCATTCAATTTAATTTATTATGAATGCATGGTCTTTCTTTTTAAAATCTGCTTTCATAAGTTACGTTTTACTGGGATTTTTTTCATTTTGTTTAAGTTTTCAGATTTATTATCACACATTATTAACAGTATTCCTTTTATCTTTTTAATTGCTGTGAGATTTAAAGTTGTATTCCCTTTTTATTCTTAGTATTATTTATTAGGAATAAGTAAAATACTTATTTTAAAATATTTTCATCTATCTCTTTAAAAGGCTTTACCAGTTTTTTTCTGAGTGTTAGTCTTTGCAGCAGTGGCATATAATTAATGGAGAGTGGTGGCGGGAGTGATCTGCCTAGGGTACAGACAGTAAGGAGGTTCATTGTAAAAATTTTACAAACAAGGATAATATTACCAAAAGTTGTTGGTGACTTTTATTATCATTATGCACTGGCAATTCAAAACAACATGCTATCAGTATTTGTCCATGAAAAATATTTTGTCGGTCTAAAATCTAAACAATATCTGTGGTTACGGTTGAGTTATGAAACATATATGCAAACTTCAAAATAGCTATACTTTTATTATTTGGCATTATAAAATATTTTATTCAACATCGTGAGTCTAATAGGGGAGCAATGGTCTCTCAATATATTCTCTTATTATAAGAAAAGTTGAACATTTTCATAGCCACAGACCATTTATAATTATTTTTCTGTGAACTGTCTATTTATATCTCTTACTCATTTTTCGTGGGGTTGTTGGTGTTTCTATGCTTTATTATTAGAATTTCATTCTATATTGGGGATATTAACCCTTTGCCTGTGATATTAATTGCAAATGTTTTCCCCAGTGTGTAAATTATCTTTTTAATTTTGGTAAAGGTATTTCTTCCTTGTAAAAGATTTTTAAAAGATTTAATAAAATGTGTCATTTTTCCCCCTTGTTGCTTCTGGATTTTGAATTATAATTAGGAAAGTTTTCCCTAGACACAGGTTATCGAGAAATTAACCCATGTTTTCTTTTAGTACTGATTTAGTTTCTGTTCATTTTATTTTTTTGAACAGTCATTTCTCTGATCCTTTTGGAGTTTATGCTGGTGTACGATGTGAAGAATTGGTCTGCTCTTATTGGTTTCCATATGTCTATCCTCATTTAAGGAGCCCTGTTGGCACAATAGGTAAGTGGTTTGCTGCTAACCAAAGGGCTGGCAGTTAGAACCCCCCAGCAGCACCACTGGAGAAAAGACCTGGCTATTTTCTCCCATAATGATTTCAGCCTAGGAAACCCTATGGGACCTTTGTCCTATAGGGTCTCTATGAGTTAGAATAGACTCCAAGGCACACAACAATAACATCCTCATTTAATAACCCCACTAATGGAGTCCATCTTCTCTCTACCCATATGAGATGGCAAATTTCTTGTATACTAACTTTCCATATGTAATTCAGCTCCCTTCTTGGAATTAAAGCCAAGACTGGTCCCTCATGTTAGGGATGAAGAGGTACCTACAGAGCATAAACAGCCTTTAAAAGATAAATTTCCAGGTAAATGTGCATCTCTTGCTCTCAGTGTCTTTAACACAGAGATACCATGGCCACAGATCCTATAATTAACTCAGCTAAGTACACTGTTGGAGCCCTGGTGGTGCAGTGGTTAAGAGCTCAGCTGTTAACCAAAAGGTCAGCAGTTTGAATCCACTAGCCACTCCTTGGAAACCCTATGGGGAAGTTCTACGCTGTCCCATAGAGTCGCTATGAATTGGAATCAACTTGACAGCAATGGTTTTTTTTATTTTTGCTTTTTTTTTTTTTTTTGGTTTTAGTACGCTGTTGAGAGTTTCTACATATATTAGTTCCTCAGAACTGAGGAAAGCTTAATATGCAATCATTAAAAACATAGTAGAAAATACCTGCCTTGAGCATTATGCTCTTTTAACAAATATCTATATGGGATCAAATTGACAAAAGCAACTGGAAAGATTAGATAGGAACCTTAATAGGGAAGGAATAACTCAGAAAAGAAGGGTGAGAATGGCTACACAACTCGAAGAATGTAATCAATGTCACTAAATGGTACACGTAGAAACTCTTGAATTGGTGTAGATTTTGCTGTGTATATTCTCAACAACAACAACAAAATAAATAAAATTACATTTTAAAACCAAATGAGACTAATGAGGTACAGGAGTCCAGTGACAAGGGCCAGAAGGCAGAAAGGGACAAGGAAGCTGGTGATAGGGAACCCAAGGTTGAGTAAGGATATTGTTGATGTGTTGTGAGATTGTTAACCATTGTCATAAGGCAACATTTGTAGTAACTGTTAAATGACAAACTATTTTGTTCTGTAAGCCTTCATCTTAAGTGAGAATAACAGCACAATTGGAAGAGCGTAGTCAATGTCACTGCACTGTGTATGTAGAAATTTTTGAAATGGTGTATCTTTGGCTACGTGTATTTTCACCAAAAACAAAAAAGGTTGAGAAGTTAGAGGGTTAATATGTTGTGGGGTTGTTAACCAATGTCATAAAACAACATGTGTACTACTGTTAAAAAAAAATAAAATAAAATTACATTAAAAAAACATAGTATCTAAAAATATGGAAGGAGCCCTGGTGGTGTAGTTGTTAAGCACTCAGCAGTTAACTGAAAGATCAGTGGTTCCAACCCACCAGCGTCTCCATGGGAGAAAGATGTGGCAATCTGCTTCTATAAAGATTACAGTGGTGGAAACCCTGTGGGGGCAGTTCTACTCTGTCCTGTAGGGTCACTATGAATAGGAATTGACTTGATGGCAATGAATTTTTGGGTCTTTAGAACATATGGTGGAATTGTCTCTTTTGACAAGCCAACTCATTGGCTGGTATACATTTAATAATGCACCTGTTTAACAATGTGATAGTAGATATTTGAAGCTAGTTTTTTGATCAATCCTGTCGTGTAAAAAAAACAAAAACAAAAAAAACTTAACATGCAAGATGCATGGAACATGCAACAACTTTTTTCCTAGCCATACTTAATTGAAGGATCCCAATTAGCAAGTGGTTTATCAGTGCTATAGATACATGCATGTTTAGATTATTGTGCTCTTCTCTAGCTTGCAACTGCTTTTAAACAATGACAGACAGAAAGAAATAAAAAGAAAACAATAAAATAAGTCATTTGCAATTGTAGGAAAATTGAAGTAGAAAAGAGTTCTCTGGAGACTTCATTAAAAATAGTTAACACAATTATGCTAAATCGAATTGATATATTTACATTGTTTTATTCAAGGTTTATCATGTTCTATTATGAAACAATGAAATGCAACTAATAAATAGTTCATTTTTCTTGTTTTATTTGAAAATGCTTTGGCATATTTTATGATATCATTTTTACAGTAGCAAATAACTCTAATGTATAACATTAATAAACCGTGATAGACTTTACCATAAATATTGCATCTGTTGCCAAGAAAAGTTACATACAAAAACAGAGCATTGCAAACAGCAGTTCAGTAATTCTTTTGGTAGTAGAGACATGGGCCTTCTGTATCATTTTAAGTATCTTTGCGCTACTTGACCCTCTGCACTTGGAGAATATTGTTTTTTATACATCAACAGTTTGCTGGGTTTAAGGGATTAACACTATATATGTGATGTTGTGAGAGCCCAGAAAACCAATTGAGCAGCTTTTTTTCACTTGTGTTTTATTTGAGGGGGAAGGAAGAAAAGCTGTGACAAACTTTTTATGTGTGCAGTCATGGCCAGATATTGTTACAAAGAATAACTTAAAAAAAAAAATCAAAGCAGTGGAATGAAATATTTAGATACAGCATAAAATAAAAACCATCAATCAAATAGTTTCCATGGACTAAATTATTTTGGATTTCAAAAACCTTACGATTGTTATTCGAAAATAAAATATTTAAGAAATAACAAACATAAAAATTTAAAATATATTGTTTTCTGGTACTCTCTGGTACGTCAGAATGGATATATATTGCATTTTATTGGTACTATTGCAGAATTAGGAGTCCCTGGGTAGTAAAACAGTTAAGTGTTTGACTACTAGCCGAAAGGTTGGCTGTTTGAACCCGCCTAGTTTTACCTTGGAAGGCAGATTTACCAATCTGCTTCTGAAAGGTCAAAGCCTTGAAAATCCTATGGAACAGCTCTACTCTATACATGTGGAGTCGCTATGAGTTAGAATCAACTTGACAACTAACAACATTAACAACAATTACAGAATTATCAGACTACACTCTGAATTTTATATAGCTTTACTTTCTTGTTTATCTAGTCTATGTTGATTCAAAGACAACTTCAGCCATTAAAAAGCACAGAAGATCCCACAAAAGCAGAATAGCAGATTAATTATCCTAATTTTACTTCTTCTGCCTTCTTTCATATTAACATTTATGAGAAATATGGCAAAAGATTGCAATTTCCTTTTGATATAAAAGGAGATAAAATAGTCTATATTTTGTTTAACATAAATAAAAGCAATAGAACATGAAACCCTAAATGCCACTTCTACTGGTTTAGGAGATGTTTAGGTTGTCTTCTAATACTTTCAGGATCCAATTATTTTCTGCTTTCAATTTTTGTTGACATCATGTGCTTTCATTAATGGAAGCATACTGAATCTTTGAGTGTTGCTGAATTTTTGGTAGGTAGTATGGATTTTTTTTCTTGCCCCACCCACAAGCCTACCCTTAGAGTCCTGAGGGACATACGTTGTTCCACTAATTCTACTCTGAGTTCCCCAAGTCCACTGGTACATTTGTGTCCCAAAATTTTTTTTTCAAAATTTCTGTTTTTCCTACCAAAAATGGACGCAACTCATACAACACCTTGTAGAATTTACAGTAATTTTCAGCACACACCCTGTTTTTGGTTTCAAACAGTCATAAAGACCCCTGCCTTGTGGCAGCTTGCACTGTCAGTGGGAAAGCAGCTTTCCAGTGAACCTGAGAGGCAGCAAATGTTCACTGATATGAAAAGGTCATGAAAAGGTTTAATTGGTAGTTAGCAAACTCTTGAATGCATAAGGAATTTCAAAGTAATGAGACAGAGAAAATGAATGATGTAGAAGTAGGTTATTGTAAAGAGGTTAAATAGATGAGGCCTTGAAGCTTCATGTCTACAGGGAATGAAAAGTTATGTATAGTGTTATATAGTTATAGAAAAGTAATGAATAGTTTTTGAAAGTCCTTCCTCCCTCCCTGGCTTCTAAGCCAACATATTTTTTTCTTACTGGCCTGTCTGCTTCATGGCCTAAAATTCTCATTAGAGAATCATTTCTTAAGACTAAGATATTTATACCTCTGTTAAAAATACAAATACAATTTGGAAAATAAGATATTAACTTATTTGTAATTAAAAGTAAATTTACATTAAAAAAAAAATTGAACAAGTCTGTAGCTCTTAGTTCAGGCGTTATAAACCTGAATGGTAAGTGTTGATGGGAAGATGGAGGTAAAGTGAGCGTGGGATTCTGTCTAAAGAAAGGTAACCTCAGTGAGCAGAGAGAAACCTTAATGTGGAAAGTGCACAAAGCAAGAAGTTCCAAGAAATATGATCCCACACCTATCAATTCTATCACATTCAACCTCTTATTTCCTTTGACTTTGTGTTTTCTGCCCTCAAATACACTTTTTAAGAAAAGGAAGCAGAAAAGATAAGGAAAAGAAAATATTTTCACATGAAATTATTTTTTATCTACCATCTAAAAATTTCCTTCCTCTTACTGGCTAACTTACACTGAATGGTCTATGCTCACTGTCCCCATTTTATTAACGTTCATCCTCTTACAACATTTCTAATCTTGTTTCAGTCCGTGTTACACTACTGAAACATCTATGTTGAAGACTTTTTATTGCCAAAATAAGATTTGTTCTTTCCTCTGACTTACTTTACTCACTCATTTGTACGTTTAATTTAAAAACTTTTAAACTTATTTTTGCGCCTCATGTTCAGTGGGTCAAGTAGATCATACTTCTTAGTTCGTGGCACATGTTCATCATGACTGATAACACATCTCTTGTTATATAAAGTGTTTCATCTCTTTTATCCTTATACCCTACTCCTATTCCCTTCCTCATCCACATCAGCAATCATTCTTATATGTTTAATCTGCATTTATTTTTGTATGTGTTCTTCCAAAAATATATATTGCTTGTGTATGTGTATGTTTAATTTATTTAAATTGCATTGTGCTCAGGTACCATTGTTTCTTATTGATTTGCCACTCTATGTTGTTTTGTGTACATATAATCTGTTGCTTGCTACTACTATTAATAATCCACGAGGTATTAACCACACTTTTACTGTCCATTCTTCCAGTGCTGGAAACTCAGGGTGCCTCCAGTTTCTCACCGCAACAAAAAAGCTGCAGATAACCTTCTTGAATATGTCCCTTTGGCTTGGTGTGAGAATTTCTTGGGATATAAACTGAGTAATATGATTGCTGGGTGCTAGAATATACAGATACTTTCATGTCTAAGTAGTGCCAGTTACTCTTCACAGTGACTTCAACAATCTACACGTCCACTAGTAGAGCAAGGTGATTCCTACATCCCCACCTCACCAGCAACAACTGGCATATTCAGCATTTTTACCTGTCTATTAGGTATTAGGAAACCCTGGTGGCATAGTGTTTAAGAGCTACAGCTGCTAACCAAAAGTTCGGCAGTTCAAATCCACCAGGCACTCCTTGGAAACCCTATCGGGCAGTCGTACTCTGTCCGTAGGGTCTCTATGAGTCAGCATCAACTTGACAGCAGTGGGTTTGGTTTTGGGTTATTAGGTATTAAGTGAGACTTTATTGTATTTTAATTAGCATTTCTCATTTCTCTGGAATACCCTGAAACATTTCTTTATATGCTTTCTAGCTTTATGAGTTTCACTTTCTGCAAATCGATTTTTCACATCTTTTGCTCATTATGTTTTGGTAATTGTTCTTTTACCTGTTGATTTGCAAGAGTTCCTAGATTGTTCTAATATTAATCTTCCACAAGATAGTAATTCTTCTTCCATTCAGTCATCACTGTGTCAGATACCTCTTGTGCCCTGCCTCACATCCCCTTAGCTACCTCTTATTCCATCCATTGTCACAACAGTCAGCTTTGTGCAGGTATAACCTGAAAAAACATTGGCTCGACTGCATTTGGTGTCTCTTGCTTTCTGTCCAAGGGCTTCTGTGTTGCATGGATTGCCTGCAGGAGCCTGACTACCACTCACTCACTCACATACAAACCTGAAAATGCACAAGGATAGACATCCCAAAAGACACCCTTGTCCAATGGAGGAAAAGAGTCTCTGGATAAATGCTTCTCTTTTCTGTCCTCGGGTGGACAATGCAGAGGCATGTCCTACATGGCTCCCTAAAGTTAAAATGTAGATTCTGATTCAGTGTATCTGGGGTGGAAATGCAAATTCTCAGCAAAGGTTCGAACTAGTTTGAAGCCCTGGATGAAAGCCAGGCCTAGGATTGCATTGTAATAGTAGCTCAGCTATCATGCATGGTGCTGATAGGTCTTCTATGTCAAAGTTCAGACCCTAACAGAAACAGAGTGGGTCCATGAAACCTGGAATCGGAAAATTTGGGTGGACAAGTCAGAAAATCCTGAACTTCCGTATGTTCCTGACCCTTCCAGATTTCAGAAATAATTTCTTCTCTATAGCTTACTTTCACCTGGAGATCTATGAGAGACTTCACCTCAGGCAGGTGCCTCACAAGACCATGCTTGTTCTTCTCAAGATCCCATTTCATCTCATTGTCTTCCTTCTTTGGCAAGAAACCATACTGCCCATGGTATCATTTATTGAACAAAATTCTTTATTTTTATATAATTAAATTAATTGATTTTCCCTTATACATTGCACTTCTGAAGTTTTTTTGAGGAAATCCTATGCCACAAATAATGTTTCTTATCTTTATTTATTATCTTTAAAGTTTTACTGTTTAATTCTTCACAGTTAAGTCTTTATCTACAGTCTATCTTTATACTGGTTAATATGTAGGATTCTAGTTATATATTCCTCCATATGGCAAAAATTTTCACATCATCATCTACTACACAATCTGTCCTCTCTCTATTGATTTGTGGTACCACCTGTGTTATAGAGTACATTGCCAAATATACATAGGCCTGGCTCTGGGATATCTGCTATTCCATTGGTTTCTAATTTTCTGTGCCTGAAGAGCTATCTTTTTTTTTTTTTTAAATAAATATTACTACAGGTATGCTTCACTTTATGTCTGTTCAGACAATGTCTGACCACATATACATTCGTGGTCCCATAAGGTTCTAATAGAGTTAAGAAATCCTCATGAGGGTATGTAGCAGATGTACTTTGCAAAGTGCAGAGATTGGATCTGTTTCTCACTAGCTCTCCGGTGGCATCTACCCTGGCCTTGGGGCAGCCTCAGGCAGGGAGGGACAGCACAGACACTGCCTGAGCTGTCTAGGGGGATGCCCCACTGAGACTACTGCCCCACTTGGCCTGGGTGTCCTGTGTATGATGCCCAGCCAGAGGCCGCTCCTCTCTCAGTGGCGGCTGCTAACAGTCTGGGTTGTGGTGGTGGTGGGAGGAGGGGCAAGAAAGGCTGCTGGGGAGGAGGCAGAGGAAGAGTTCAAAGCCTATTAGGTAGGGTGGGGAAGACAGGTAGGGAGCAAGAAAGGCAGGGAGCCACAGCAGGCAAGCTGGAAGGTGGCCCACTGGACAGCATGTGGGCCACAGCAGGGGGTTGGTGAAAGCTGGGCTGAGTTCTCAGAGACCAGGTGGCAACCACACAGGAATGGTGGTAGTGGGGCCAAAGTTTCATGAAGTCCTTCGGCAGGGTGGCAGGGGAATGATCCTGGGTGCTGACTGTCCTGTGTGCCTCTCTCCTGTATATAATATGGTGTTTGGACAACGTTCAAATCACATAACGTCCTCTTTCACAAAAAGGATCACGGACATTAAGGTGTATATATTATGTAGTTTTATCAGTATCATAATGATTTATTTTTCCTTTCTTAATTTTTTTTTGACCAAATACAATTTTTTAAAAAAAAATATTAACTCATTTAGATGTTGAAGACCTACACAATGAAAACTACAAGACACTACTGCAGGAAACCAAAAGAGACCAGCATAAGTGGAAAGACATACCTTGCTCATGGATAGGAAGACTCAACATTGTGAAAATGTCAATTCTACCCAAAGTGATCTACAGATACAATGCAATCCCAATCCAAATTCCAATGGCATTTTTTAATGAGATGGAGAAACAAATCACCAACTTCATATGGAAAGGGAAGAGGCCCCAGATAAGTAAAGCATTACTCAAGAAGAAGAACAAACTGCGAGTCCTCACACTACCTGATTTTAGAATCTATCATACTGCCACATTAGTTAAAACAGCCTGGTACTGGTACAATAACAGATACACAGATCAATGGAACAGAATTGAGAATCCAAATGTAAATTCATCCACCTATGAGCAGCTGATATTTGACAAAGGCCCAAAGCCTGTTAATTGGGGAAAAGACAGTCTCTTTAACAAATGGTGCTGGCATAACTGTATATCTATCTGCAAAAACCTGAAACAAGACCCATACCTCACACCATGCAAAAAACTAACTTAAAATGGATCAAAGACTTAAATATAAAATCAAAAATGGTAAAGACTATGGAAGAAAAAAAAAAGACAATGCTAGGAGCCCTAATACATGGCATAAACACAATACAAACCATAAGTAACAATGCACAAGCACCAGAAGAGAAACTAGATAACTGGGAGCTTCTAAAAATCAAACACTTATGCTCATCAAAAGACATTACCAAAAGAGTCAAAAGACAGACTACAGACTGGGAAAAAATTTTTGGCTATGACAAATCCAATCAGAGTCTAATCTCTAAAATCTACAAGATACTGCAAAACCTCAACAACAAAAAGACAACAACCCAATTAAAAAATGGGCAAAGGACATGAACAGGCACTTAATGAAAGAAGACATTCAGGCGGCTAACAGACACATGAGGAAACATTCACGATCATTAGCCATTAGAGAAATGCAAATCAAAACTACAATGAGATACCATCTCACCTGAACAAGGCTAGCATTCATCCAAAAAACACAAAATAATAAATGTTGGAGAGGTTGTGGAGAGACTGGAATACTTATACACTGTTGGTGGGAATGTAAAGTGGTACAATCACTTTGGAAATCAATTTGGCACTTCCTTAAAAAGCTAGAAATAGAAGTACCATACGATCCAGCAATCCTGCTCCTTGGAATATATCCTAGAGATATAACAGCCATCACACGAATAGATATATGCACACCCATGTTCATTGCAGCACTGTTCAAGATAGCAAAAAGCTGGAAACAATCTAGGTGCCCATCAACAGATGAATGGATAAATAAATTATGGTATATTCACACAGTGGAATACTACACAATGATAAAGAACGACAATGAATCTGTGAAACATCTTATAACATGGAGGAATCTGGAAGTTATTATGCTAAGTGAACTTAGTCACAAATGGACAAATGTTGTATGAAACCACTATTATAAGAACTCAAGAAAAAGTTTAAACACAGTAGACAACATTCTTTGATGGTTACGAGGGTGAGGAGGGAGGGAGAAGGGTATTCGCTAACTAGAAAGTAGACAAGAGTTATCTTAGGTGAAGGGAAGGACAGCACACACTACAGGGGAAGTCAGCACAACTGGACTAAATCAAAGCTAAGAAGTTTCCTGAATACAACCAAACACTTTGAGGGACAGAGTAGCAGGGGCCGGAGTCTGGGGACCATGGTTTCAGGGGACATCTAGGTCAATTGGCATAACAAAGTTTATTAAGAAAATGTTCTGCATCTTACTTTGGTGAGTGGTGTATGGGGTCTTAAAAGCTTGCAAGCGGCCATCTAAGATGCATCAATTGGTCCCAACCCACCCGGAGTAAGGAGAATGAAGAACACTATGGACACAAGGAAAGTATTAGCCAAGAGACAGAAAGGGCCACATAACTCAGAGACTTAATCAGCCTGAGACCAGAAGAACTAGATGGTGCCCGGCTACCACAATGACCACCCTGACAAGGAACACAACAGAGAGTCCCTGACAGAGCAGGAGAAAAATGGGCTATTCAAATTCTAGTAAAAAGACCAGACTTAACGGTTTGATTGAGACTGGGAGGACCCCGAAAGACATGGTCCCCAGAGTCTCTGTTAGCCCCAAACTAAAACCATTCCCCAGACCAACTCTTCAGACAAAGATTAGACTGGACTGTGGGATATAAAATGACACTCGTAGGGAGTATGCTTCTTAGCTCAAGTAGATACATGAAACTAAATGGGCAGCTCCTGTACAGAAGCGAGATGAGAACGCAGAGAGGGTCAGGGGCTGGCTGAATGGACACGGGAAATCCAGGGTGGAAAGAAAGAGTGTGCTGTCACAGTATAGGGAGAGCAGTTAGGGTAACAAAACAATGTATGTATAAATTTTGTATGAGAGACTAACTTGAATTGTAAACTTTCACTTAAAGCACAACAATAAAAAAATTAACTCATTCTTCCTATTTATATAATTTATTTTATCTTTTTTTAATTACATAAAGAATGCAAAATTTTTATAAAACATTTGTGCCTTAGAAATTAGAAGTTAGCCTCAACTTCTTCCAAGACATCACAACCTTTCATACTTTGGTAAGCATTGTTCCTGGCTTTACCCCCTGCCCCTTTAAATACACACATACACCAGAGTTCCTTTTGAGAAGAAAATGTCTTTGTTTCGGAAAATGACTTGAAAAACTGCTTAGGGAAAAACTGAAAACCTGAGGATCAGTAGGAACTAAGTCAACTAAGGTTCACTCAACTTCCAGCATTAGAAGTGAACAACAATTTGGTGATTGAGGAGAAAGAAAAAACACAAGCAATGCTGGTGGAGGAAGGGGAGTGAGGAGACTGGGTTTGAGGTGCTAAAGAGAAGTTATGAAGACAGGGTACTACATCAGGGCACTACATATGGATAATGGAGGCAGTGAAAAATCCTCAAATTTGGGATGACTTCTAAATAGTTTTAATATATATCTTAAGCTAAGGAAGCAATCATGGGTCCACATTCAGATGCATGGTTCAACGGCAGGAACGGAACATAGCTGGTCTTCATGACAGCTACAGCTGGTCTTCATAAGAGCTAGAGCTAGAGCACTGTCTAAAAAGACTGTGGGAAACTGAGGCAGCGCTTTTATTATTTTCAGGGCTGCAGCCATCTCTGCTTCTCCTCTGTGTCTGCTCCATCTTCTTCTTTCTTCCTCTCTCTTGAGTGGCTTATCACCTAGGCTTGTCCTGGATGTCCCTTAACCTCCATCTGTTCCTGTCTGTAATGATGCGTCTGGCTTTGTTTCCCACTGATAACTGGTTTGCTTTCTTAGTGAATCCATCCCCAAATCCTGAGATGGGACTGTTGCCCAGCTCACCCTATTGCATCAGGCTATAGATAGCTGCCAGCTTTGAGTCATGATTTCTTCTCTCACCCAGTCCATTCACCTAAAGGCAACACAGGATCACATGATTAAACTTGTCTACCTTGGTTCTCTCCTTCACAGGAATAGAGAGTGGTGGGAGTTGTTCCATTTCATTGTATACAGGTCTCCCTCACTGCATTTATCCATTTGTGTTGCAATTATTCATACATTTGCCTGTCTACTTCCACTAGACTGTGAATTCAGTGAGGGCACAGACTGTATTTGTATAGATTCAAAATCCTAGGGTCGAGTGCAGTGGCTAGTGCTCAATGATTTGCTGAATGAATAAATCAATTCATTCAGTTGATGAAGGATGAATCACGCTCCAAAACTTGTTCCAAGCACACTGAGGAATTCATTTTCTTTAAAAGGCAAAGAACTAACTTATCAAGACAGAGTGTCACCACTGCATCACAGTTGCCACTTAAAACAATTATATTCAACTTATCTGAAACATCTTCCTCTATTTGGCCACATAAATAAATACTACTAATTCTTTTTTTTTTAATTGTACTTTAGATGAAAGTTCACAGAACAAATAGCTTCTCATTAAACAGTTAGTACACGTATTGTTTTATGACAGTGGTTAACAATACCACGACATGTCAACATTGTCTCTTCTCAACCTTGGGTTCTCTATTACCACCTTTCCTGTCCCCTCCTGCCTTCTAGTCCTTGTCCCTGGAATGTTGTACCCCATTAGTCTCATTTTGCTTTATGAGGCTGTCTAATCTTTGGCTGAGTGGCAAACCTCTGGAGTGACTTCATTACTGAGCTAAAAGGGTGTCCGGGGGCCATACTCTCAAGGTTTCTCCAGTCTCTGTTAGGCCAGTAAATCTGGTCTTCTTTTGTGAGTTAGAATTTTATTCTACATTTTTCTCCAGCTCTGTCTGGGACCCTCTGTTGTGATCCCTGTCAGAGCAGTCAGTGGTGGTATCTGGGCACCATCTAGTTGTACTGGACTCAGTCTAGTGGAGGCCATGGTAGTTGTGGTCCATTAGTCCTTTGGACTAATCTT
>NW_004443979.1:12232754-12234085 GCF_000243295.1 Trichechus manatus latirostris
GGAGTCTTTAGGATTTTCTATGTATAGTATCATATCATCTGCAAACAGGGACAGTTTAACTTCTTCATTACCAGTTTGGATGCCCTTTATTTCTTTTTCTTGCCTTATTGCTCTAGCTAGGACTTCCACCAACGTTAAATAGAAGTGGAGATAAAGGGCATCCTTGTCTTCATCCTTTTCTCAAGAAGAATGTTTTCAGCCTCTTTCCATTAAGAATGATGTTGGCATTGGTTTTGCCTAGACGGCCTTTATTATGTTGAGAGATTTCCCTTCTATACCTGTTTTATTGAGAGTTTTTATCAGGAATGGGTGTTGGACTTTGTCGAATGCCTTTTCTGCATCAATTGAGATTATGTTTTTTTTTTTTTCCTTTCCTTTTATTTATGTGGTGGGTTATGTTGCTTGATTTTCTAATGTTGTACCATTCTTGCATACCTGGTATGAATCCTACTTGGTTGTGGTGTATTATTTTTTTGATATGATGCTGAATTCTACTGGCTAGAATTTTGTTGAGAATTTTTGTATCTGTATTCATGAGAGATATTGGTCTGTAATTTTCTTTTTTTGTGGTGTCTTTGCCTGGTTTTGCTATCTGGGTTATGCTGGATTCATAGAATGAATTTGGAAGTGTCGCTTCCTTTTTTATGTTCTGAAATAGTTTGAATAGTACTGATATAAGCTCTTCTCTGAATGTTTGGTAGATCTCTCCAGTGAAGCCATCTGGGCAGGGGTTTTTTATTGTTGGGAGTTTTTATTACCTTTTCAATCTCTTCTCTTGTTATGGGTCTGTTCAGAATTTCAACATCATTTTGTGGTAGTTTGGGTAGGTAGAGTATTTCTAGAAACTTATCCATTTCCTCTAGGTTTTCAAATTTGTTGGAGTATATTTTTTTCATAATACTCTGTTATGATTCTTTTTATTTCAGTAAGGTCTGTTGTAATGTTCCCCATTTCATTTCTTATTTGGGTTATTTGCATCCTCTCCTGTTTTTTTTTTTTTTTTTTTTTTCAGTCTGCCCAGTGGTTTCTTAATTTTATAGATCCTTACAAAGAACCAACTTTTGGTTTTGTTGTTTCTTTCTATTGTTTTTCTATTCTGTATTTCATTTATTTCTGCTCTGATCTTTATTAATTCCCTTCTTCTGTGGCTGTGGGCTTTTTTTGTTGTTCTCTTTCTGTTTGTTTGACTTCTGTAGTTAATGTTTTGATTTTGTCCCTTTCTTCTTTTTTGATATGTGCATCTATTGCTATAAATGTCCTCTGAGGACTGTCTTTTCTGTGTCCCAAAGGTTTTGGTATGATGTGTTTTCATTCTCATTTGATTCTAGGAA
>NW_004443979.1:12252706-12260819 GCF_000243295.1 Trichechus manatus latirostris
AAATTAATTAAGATTAAATAAAAGTTATATTTTCAGTGTCTCAATTGCATAGCTACTTTTCAAGTGCAGTATTCCCATGTAGCTAGTGGCTATCCTACTGGACAGAACAGTTCTTGAGGGTTGCCATTTGTAGAAATCTTCCATGATTCCCACGTCTCTTCAGGGATCTGATCTCCCACTGAGTCACTTATTCCAGTCTCCAGCTGCCCCCTTAGAATTTGTAAATATCTTGCTATAAAGATCAGACTGACTTAGCTTCTCCATAGATGAAATTTTTTTTAGCTTTTCTGTGGGTGGGTTTTTTTCTTATATCTTTCAGAGTTTACTCACCAAAGCAATCAAATATGATTGTTATACTAAAAAAACAAAAATCAAACCTGCTGCCCTTGAGTAGATTCCAACCCCATGGCAACCCCATGCGTTACAGTGTAGAAATTTTCTGTAGGGTTTTTTTGGCTATAATCTTTATGGAAGCAGATTGCCAGGCCTTTCTTCCATGGAGCTGCTGGGTGGGTTCAAATTGCCAACCTTGAGGCTAGTAGTCAAGCACTAACTGTTTATGTCATCCAGAGACCTTGACTGTTACACAGTTTCTGTTAAAACCATCTCAGTTTGCATTTCTACTTGCAAAGGTGGCATAAAAATCCAGTTCTTTCTGATCATTCATAGTTCTAGATACTAAATTAGTCATGCTAACTAGCAGAAAACTACCTCTTTATTTACCACGACATAGTAAAGCATAAAGAGACACATCGTAATCAAAGACGGACATTCATATATGGAGATTTGGGGTTGAGAGCTTTGTTTCTCGGGCGTTTATACCATCTTTCAACAAACTTTGGTGGGACAGTGAATGCATAGTGTTACCAAGAGTTCAAAGTTTTGACTGGATAACAAAAGTTATTTTTAAGTATTTTTTGCACTAAAGTCATGTGTCTGAAATATAAAAAGTTTTTATATTTATGTAAAGTTTCAAAATTGTCTCACAATATCTCAACATTTGGTTAAAGGTAACCTACCTCAAAAACAACTGGGGAGCTTTAAAAAAAAAAAGGTAGACTCCTGGGCCTTTCCACAAAGATTCCAATTCAGTAGATATGGAGTGGAGCCCAGGAATATATCTTTTCAATAACACCCAATGCCCTGAAGTTTTAGAACTATTGATACAGAGGCTATTTTAACACCTTACAAGATTGTAGAATTTTAACGTTCGTTCAGTTTTTTTTTTTCTATTTGGTTCAAAGTTTTGTGCTTGATTTCAACTTCATAATATTCCCCCCTTATTTTGTAGCTGTGTGACCTTTACTCTGGAGGCCACGTAGAAATGGAAAATGCAAAAATCAAGGAAATACATTTTAAAAACCTTTTAAATGGCATTTTAATTACTTACATTATGTGTCTTTGGAAATAAAACGTTTAAAAAGATAAATACTGGACCTGTTACAGATTATATATAGTTAAATTTCAGCTAAAGCCTGGCACTCTACTATATCTATATTTAGACTGAACAAAGACTTCTGCTTTTTATTTTAAATTTCTTACCTGCCCATATGTTAAAAAAAAAATCTAAGACACTTGAAAAGGTAACATTAAAAAATGTTATTTTTGGAAGAGATTCATTTTAGTGTATTTATTCTGGTAAATAATATTAAAGTGAGTCATATTCACTTTGCAACTTCAGTTATTTTAATAAATTGAACGTAATTCTATTTAGCACTATTTACACGGTTGCTCAAAATACACATATCCTTGTTTAAATCTCATTATGTTTTTAATTGTTTTCTGTTTGTCATTTCCACAGTTTTTTCTGCATGTGTTAAATCTGGAGGTTTTGCCAAGTGGAAAGCCAAACAAAGAGAAGGAAGTATATTAATTACAGAAAGAGTAATTAACATGCATATCTGCACTGCCTGCAATTATCTATGGACTTTCAACACTACCTTGGAATACCGCTGTATATTTTCTAATAGATTCTTCTTCCCACTTTCTGGGAAAATTACTTAATACCTTATTTTTTCTTCTCACCTTCTGCCACACTCATACATTTACACTCTACTATCCCCTGCAGTGGTTAAAGAGCTTGGCTGCTAACCAGAAGGTCATCAGTTCAAATCCACCAGTAGCTCCTTGGAAACCCTCTGGAGCCGTTTCACTCTGTCCTATAGGGTTGCTATGAGTCAGAATTGACTCAATGAAAAAAAAATTTTTTTTTTTTTTTTGGCATCCCCTACTAAAATTATAATTCATGGAGGAAAACGGAAAACACTAGATTGGAACCAATTCTCTCATCTTATGAGCAAATAGACATGTGCCTACCCCTATCACCACCCATCTTATGCATGTCTTCATGTTATAATGCAGGCAGTGTTTCTGCTCTTAACAAAGGGCCATTCCTCCACTTGTCAGCTGGATCAAAGATGTGACCCTCATGGGTAGCCCCTCTCTCTCTTGCATCTTGCCCCTTGTTCTTACATGTAATATCCCCTGCCTGGAACTGTTTCTCCGCTTTATGCATTGCCTGTCCTACTTATTTCTTAGGTCTTATTTTAAATGTCCTCTCAAAGAGATTTTCTCTCATCACCTATTTAATTAAATATTTAAGTCTCCAGCTCCCCCATCCCATTATTCTCTACCACAGCACCCTATTTTCCTCTTTGTCTGCATGCATCATCGTTTACTTAGTATCTATCTCCTTTTCCAGCCTACATGCTCCACAGGGGCAGGGACCGTATCAGTCTTCTTCACTTTTGTGTGCCTAGCCTCTGGCACAATGCCTGGCCCATGGAAATTTCTCAGTAATTTACTGAGTGTGTGAATAACGTCTCCCAGTTGGTGCATTTTTACATACCATAGCACTATAATTCTTCTGTTGATGAGTATTTATTTCCAGTGCTTTTTGTATTGCAAACAATACTTTACAGGACATTTTACATGTCCATTTCCATATATTCTTGCTATAATTTCTGTAAGAGTGATTTGTTGATGTCTGATTGCTGGGTAATGTCATAGAGCATAGTCATTTAAGATTCTGATATTTGGGGAGCAGTTATGGTTGACTCTGAATGTAAGAGAAAAACTTCCATGTTGTTAGACTAGATAAGGAAGAATTCATTGATTTAGGGGGCATTTTCACGGAACATAATATTTCATACTCTCACAGGAAGCTCAGAGGAATAGGGCAAACTTGCTGCTAGAGTGGCCCTTAGAAGCGTAGAAAAAATAAAGTTAACACTTGGCAAAGTAGAAATGACCGAGTTGCTCTGACAGATGGTGAAAGAAGGAATAAAGGGTCTCAAAGAATTGGGAATGCTGAAATGGATACATTATGTAAGGACAGAGGACACAGTATTCACCAACGCCATCAGGAATACTCCAGTGAGTATCACAACCACTAGGAAGTTCAGTGGTGGCTCTCCTTCTCAGTCCAGACTGATGTAGAAAGATGGTCACAGAGCTGGGCTCATTAAGATCTAAAGAGGACCTTAAGAAATGGAGGTCAGGTGGTGGCGCTAAAATAACAGAAGTGTGGTGGCATCCCTGTTAGAGTGGGGGCCTATTCACAGTCCTGGATAAGGTCCAGCTCACAAAGGGGCCACTGGGTCAGTGGACTCACTCAGTGGTCATTTCCCTAGTAACTGAGTAAATAAAATTGGAATTGATATACTTGGCAGTTGGGTAATGCCCCCATTGGGACTTCGGCCTATGGGATAAGAGCTGCGATAGTGGAGGGTGGGGGGAGATTAGTGTCACCATTAAAGACCTAAACGATGTAGTTGCAGTGGTCCTTATCCTTATTTCCATTTACTTGCCAATTTGGTCCCTTCAGAATCCCCTTCCTGGAGTATGACTGTAGATTACTGCAGGCTTAACCAAAAAGTAGTCTCAATAAACAGATGCTCTAGCTAATGTATCATTGTTAGAGCAGGTTAATAAAGTCTTAGGTACATGGTATGCATCCAGTGATTTGGCAAATGTATTCTTCTCCAGTCTATTTAGAAAAGTAGTTCAGAAATAGTTTATATGGACAAACAGCAACTTATGTTTACAGTTTTACATCAGGGATATGTTCACTTTCTTGCATCTGAAATAATATACTACAAAAACGAGAACTGAACTGTGTGGATATCCCATAAGACGTCACTCAGATCCATTACAATGATGATATCATGCTGATTGGACAGGATGAGCAAGAGGTGACTATTATGCTGTAACCCAACCCACCCACTGCCGTCAAGTCACTTCTGACTCATAGCGACCCTATGGGACAGAGTAGAACTGCCCCACAGGGTTTCCAAGGAGCGCCAGGTGGATTTGAACTGCTGACCTTTTGGTTAGCAGCCATAGCTCTTAACCACTATGCAACCAAGGTTTCCATTATGCTGTAGGACTTGGTAAGAAACCTAAGCTCTGAGGATGGGAGATAAACCCTATCAAGTATCAGGGACTTGATACTTCCAGGAAATTTATGGCTACAGTGGTCAGGGACATGCTGGGATATCTCCTCTAATGTAAAAGATAAATTGCTGAATGTTGCTTCCTCTACCACAAGGAAGGAAGCACGGCACCCAGTAGAACTTTCTGGGTCCTGGATACAACACATTCCACATCTAGAAGTACTGCTTTGGCCCAACACTGGGTGACATGGAAGACTGCCAGCTGTAAGTGCAGCCTGGAGCAGGATATGGCTCTACAGAAATTCCAGGCTGTAGTGCATCAGCACTGCTCCTTAGACCATCTGATCTTGTAGACCCTATGGTGTTGGAGGTGTGGAACAGTTGGGAAAAAAGCAGTGTGGAGATTATGCCAAGCCCCACTGGGGAGAAGTACAATGCAGGTCATTGGAATTCTGAAACAAGGCCAGCCCATTTGTAACAGAGATTATGCACCCTTTGAGAAACAGACTTTGACGTCTTCATAGGCCCTGGTAGATATAGAAACACCAAGTGACTATGCTTCTGAAAATGCCTGTTGTTATCTGGATTCTGTCAAACCTGTCAAGTCAAAGTCAGATGTATCCAGCAGCAGTCCATTGTAAAATGGAAATGATACATTGGGATTGAGATCAAACAAGACCAGACGTACAAGAAAGCTACATGACAAATAGGACCTACCCCATATCACCATATGGGACTATATGAAGAAGCATGGGGCATCAGGATTGGAGGAAGACTCATTAACAACCTGTGGTATGCAGATGACACAACCTTGCTTACTGAAAGTGAAGAGGACTTGAAGCACTTATTGAGGAAGATAAAAGACCACAGCCTTCAGTCTGGATTACACCTCAACATGAAGAAAACAAAAATCCTCACGAATGGACCAATAAGCGACATCAGGATAAATGGAGAAAAGTTTAAAGTTGTCAAGGATTTAATTTTACTTGGATTCACAATCAACACCCATGGAAGCAGCAGTCAGGAAGTCAAAAAGACACATTCCATTGGGCAAATTTGCTGCAAAAGACCTCTTTAAAGTGTTGAAAAGCAAAGATGTCACCTTGAGGACTAAGGTGCGCCTGACCCAAGCCATAATATTTTCAGTGTCATCATATGCATGTGAAAGATGGACAATGAATAAGGAAGACCAAAGAAGAATTGATTCCTTTGAATTGTGGTGTTGGTGAAGAATATTGAATATACATGGACTGCCAAAAGAATGAACAAATCTGTTTTGGAAGAAGTACAACCAGAATGCTCCTTAGAAGCATTGATGGTGAGACTACGTCTTGCATACTTTGGACATGTTGTCAGGAGGGATCAGTCCCTGGAGAAGGATGTCATTCTTGGTAAAGTAGAGGGTCAGCAAAAAAGAGGCAGACCCTCAATGAGATGGATTGACACAGTGGCTGCAGTAATGGGCTCAAGCAGAGCAACAATTGTGAGGATGGTGCAGGACTGGCCAGTGTTTCATTCTGTAGTACACAGGGTCGCTATGAGTTGGAACCGACTCAACGGCACCTAACAACAACAAAACATATCATCACCATGATTGTACTAGTGCTCCTTCCCCAGTTTGCATCTACGTGCAGTCCCATAAAAAGTGCTGAAGGAACAGAAAAAAGTCTGAGCTTGGCACATTTTAGAGACTTAATAGATAGCAAGTGAATGAAAGTATTTGGTTAAGCTTCTGCCTTTAGGTAAGTACATAATTATTATTCCGTTCTATGGATGAAAAAAAAAAAGTGAGTCCAAAAAAATTAAATAAAATTTATTACCTGTAGGAAATAAATAAGGGGACTGTAAAACAGATGTCCTTCCCTAATTAGACTATAGTGTGTTTTCTACTACACCATTCTGTTTTTCATGTTTACCACAGGATTATTTTCTTTGTTTTGGAAGGAGAATCAAGTTCATTACCAGAAATTAAATTATAACGCAGTTAATGTTCCCCATTTAAAACATTTAAAATGCCATGCCCCATTTGCTAACCTAAAAACTGGTATCCACATATGTTGAGTCACTTTTTTCAATTACTTGCAAAAAATGGATAGAGATTGGGAGGGGCTGTGAATTTGTGCATACTAATGAAAACTTAAAATAAAATGTTTCCATGTGCAACTTCCAGTCTTGTTGGATAACTTCACTTGATTAAAAATTACTTGAGAAAGATGAAATCATAAATTACCTTAAATTTAGTGAAAGCCTGTAAACCACCTATATTAGGTGTGAAGCTGATGAAGCCTCATCTTGAATGGAAATAAGTTGAGAAAACAACATGGCTAACTAATATTTCAGCTACATCTCCAGAAAGAAAACTGACACTTAATATTCTCTCCAATGGGTTCAATAAACTAGACAACCTTGAAAATGCATTTCTACCATCATATATTTATTAAATTCCATTTGGCATTCATGGTTTCCACTGGTTTCATTCATATTTCCTATTCTGCATATTCACTCTGAACTCTTTCTACTACTACTGATTCATTCATTTATCCTTCAGTTAAGAAATCTTTAACTTAACTATGTGTCAGGCACGTGCTCTTGTAGAATGATTCCTACTGTCATTAGTAGAAGATACTAAATTATAGCAAGGTAATATTTTACAAATGATGAATATGAGGCAAAGAAAGGTTTAGCAACTTCTTTGGTGTCACACAGCTAGTATAGGAAGGAATTGGGATTAAGACTAGGGAGTATGGCTCTAGATCCCATGCTTTTAACCATTACACTACTACTCACACTGTTCATTGTCTTCTATCACTCTCCACTTCTCTGGCTTAAGACATCACCAATATATTTCTGAGGGAAACATATGTAGATTTCCACCAGGAAAGCTAAAAATAATGCCAAAAGAGTAGTCTGTTATGTATTTTTTTGTGGGCCTGTACCAACTTATTTTGAGTCTGAGACTATTGCTTATTTTATTATAATTTGATTCTTTTACCCTAAGTAATTTAGAAACGAAAGGTGACATGGCTGAGTCAACCGCTATGGAATCTGTCATTTAGATATGATGAAAATTATTGTAGACTGTTACATGTGACATAGTCATAGAGATATAAATTAAATGAAAATACGAGTAGAAAATAAATAATACATAAGGAAGTTATTTTAGGAATAAATATAACACAATTGAAGTTATATTGGTAAGACTTCCATGTTATCTATAAAATGTGGATAATGATAAGCTTATTTAGTTCTTCAGACACATACATATAATAATTCTAAGTTATATGCTCAGCAATAAAACTAAAACGATTACCTAATACTCAGTTAAAGAACATGATATTACAACCGACATGGGTGATTCTATTGATAGATAATGTTCTTGTATGGCTTTGAAGGCAGAATGCTCTGTCCCCTTAAAGTCATCATAGTTTTTACACAACAATGTTTTCAAAATATGTGATTGTTTTAATGAATACAGGGTCTTATATAATGGAAATTAAATTCTTAAGATGATTGAGCTGAAAGAGACTCTGCAGTGCACAACATTTAACATAAATGGTAGACCATAAAACAATTTTCAAAGAATTTAAAAAAGATCGAAATCATACAAAATAGCTTCTCTAATCACAGTGGAATGAAGCTAAGGATCAATAGCAGAAGGAAAACTAGAAAATTCACAAAATGTGGAAATTTAACACACTCTTTTTTTTTTTTTTTTTTTT
>NW_004443979.1:12268790-12273917 GCF_000243295.1 Trichechus manatus latirostris
AAAAAAAAAAAAAAGAAGAAAGATGTCGAATCAAACAACCTAATTTTACACCTTAAGAAGTTAGAAAAAGAAAAGCAAACTAAACCCAAAGCCAGCAGAAGGAAGAAAATAATGAAGATTAGAGAAGATATAAATGTAGTGGAGAATAGAAAAATAATTCAGAGAATCAATGAAACCAAAAGTTGGTTCTTAGAAAAGATCAACAAAATTGACAAAATTTTAGCTATAGTGACAAAGCAAAAAAGAAAGAAGATACAAACATCTAATACCAGAAATGTAAAAGGGGATACTAATACTGACTCTACAGACATTAAAAGTATTGTAAGAGAATACTATGAACAATTGTACACCAACAAACTAAATAATCTAGACAAAATGGAGAAGTTTCTAGAAACACATAAATCACCAAAATTGACTCAAGGAGAAATAGAAAATCTCAACAGACCTATAACAAATAAAGAGGTTGAATTGGTAATTAAAAACCTTTTAAGAAGAGTCCAAGACCAAATGGCTTTACTGATGGATCCCACCAAACATTTAAAGAAAAATTAGCACCAATCCTACAGAAATGCTTCCAAAAAATGAAAGATGAGGGAATACTTCTTAACACATTTTATGAGCCCAGCATTACCTGGATACCAAGGCCAGATGAAGCTATCATAATAAAAGAAAACTACAGACCAGAATTCCTTATGAATATAAATACAAATATTCTCAACAAAATGCTAGCAAATTGAATCTAACAGGACATTAAAAAGCTTATACACTCTGACCAAAAGGGATTTATCCTAGGAATGGACGGATGGTTCGGCATAAGAAAGTCAGTCAGTGTAATAAACCATATTAATAGAACAGAGAAAAACCCACACGATCATCTCAATCGATGCAGAAAAATCATTTGACATAATTTAACACCCTCTCATGATAAAAACACTAGCAAACTAGGAACAGAAGGAAACATCCTGAACATAATAAAGGGCATTTATGAAAAACTTACAGCTAATATTATACTCAGTGGTGAAACAAGGCACAGATACCCACTTTTGCCACTGCTATTCAATATTGTACTGAAAGTTCTAGCTAGAGAAAATAGGCAAGAGAAAGAAATAAAAGTCATCAAAGTTGGAAAGAAAGAACGTTTATAGCAGTATTATTCATAATAGTGAAAAGGTGGAAAGAACCCAAATATCCATGAATAGAAGAATGGATAAATTGTGGTATATGCATTCAACAGAATATTATTCAGACATAAAAAAGGAATGAAGTACTGATACATGCTACAGTTCAGACGAACCTCGAAAACATTATGCCAAGTGAAAAAAGCTAGACACAAAAGGTCACAATTGTATAATTCACACAAAATATCCAGAATAGGCAGATTAATAGACACAGAAAGATTAGTGGTCCAGGGGAGGGAGGGAGGTGGGAATGGGAAGTAAAGTCTTAAAGGGTAGGGGGTTTTCTTCGGGCATGACGAAAACGTTTCAAACTAGAGAAGAGGCGGTGGTTGTACGACATTGTGAATGCACTAAATGCCATTGAATTCTACACTTTAACATGGTTAAAACTGATGTTTTGTGAATTTCACCACAATACAAAAAATAAACAACTGGAAATGTCTTTATTTCAAAGGCAGAAGTAATCTCACCATCCACGCCAGTAAAATGCTTTTACTTTTTTCTAATCACTGTATTAGGTGTGCTTGTAAAACTATAACATTCTTTTAAATTAACTCGATACACTGAGTTTACTAAAAAAATAAAAAATTAAAAAAAGAAAAACAAAGTATCTGTCACTATTTGAACCTTTTGGACTGGGTATCCTATGATTATTTTCACCTGGTCCAGGGATTTTGTTTCCCAGTTGTGTGCATTCATATCCAGCTGCTTCCATGGCTCTGTGTCAGCTCACACCCTTGTTGTGTCCTGACTTGCCTAGCAAACAGGGGTTTCAAGTCTATGTTAAAATAAAAACCTTTTCCTTTGAGCTCCAATCTACTGAATCACTCCCTTGATTTATCTTATACTCGATAACAAAATCTAATGTTTAAGCTCATCCATAATTCAGTTCTTCCACAAAAATACTTTTTTAAAAATAAACATTTCATTTTAGAATATGTTTAGATTTACAGAGAAGCTGTGAAGATAGTACAGAGTTTCAATATACCACACACCCATTTTCCCTTAATATCAATATCTTCCAGTAGTATGGACAATTAATGGAACAATATTGACAAATTGTTATTAACTAAAGCCCATACTTTATTCAGGATTCCTTAGCTTTCACCTAATATTCTTTTTTCTGTTCCAGGATCTCATCTAGGATACCACATTACATTTAGTCATCGTTTCTCCTTAAGCTGCTCTTTGCTGAGACTGTTCTCAGACTTTTTTTTTAACCTTAATAGTTTTGTGGAATACTAGTGATGTATTCTGTAGCGTACTTCAAATGGATTTGTCTGAGGATTTTATTATGATTAAACTAGGGTTATGAGTTTTTGGGAGGAAGATCATAGAGGTAATGTGCCTTTTTCATTTCATCACATCATATCAAGGGCACAAAGAATGAACATGACTTATCACTGTTGAGGTTGACCTTGATCTCCTGAGGTAGTCTACTGTAAATTTACCCCTCTTTTGTTCTGTACTATTTGGAAGAAAGCCATTATAAGAAGTTCACACTTAAGGAATGGGGAGTGATGGTCCTCTTCCTTGAGAGTGAAGTATATACATAAATAATTTGGAATTCTTCTCCATGAAGTATTAGTCTCTTCTCCCTCCATTAATTTCTTTATTCATTTATTTGTATCAGTATGGACTCATGGATATTTATTTTATACTTTGGGTTATAATCAAATACTTACTTATTTACTTTGATGCTCATATTTTCCATCTTTAGCCATTAGGGACTCTTTCAATTGACTCCTATGTTCCTTTGACATACTGCATCATTGTGGGTTTTTTTTTGTCGTTGTTGTTACTTTTTTTTTTTAGCACTTTCTTACTTTTTGACATTGCAAGAGTCTTCAGGATCAGGAGACTTCCAGGCAACATGGCACTATAGTCAGAAGCACGATGCCGTCCCTCTGCAGCAAAGATCAGAAAAACTAAGTCAAACAGAGTCACACGTCAATCCTGAATCCTTAAGCATCAGATGGAGAGATAAAGAACTCAGCTAAGCTGAAGAGATAAAGAACTCAGCCAAGCACCAAATAGAATAAGAAACTGACTGAGAACAGAGAGTGAGGAGAGATACATGCAGAGGTCCCCTATCAGTTACCACAGCATAGATCTGCCATCTTGGACTCCTATCAGAGATCAGTGAACAGGGGATATGAGAAAGCAGCTTCATGGAGCTTCCAGCAGGAGACAGAACAACCAGTAACCAGTGATATATACTTTCTAACCCCCCACCCTTCTTCACCTCCACTTAGCCTCCTCTGCTTCCTGCAGCCACAGTGTCTTAGCTGGGAAGCAACCCATTGTCACTTGGATTCCACCCGCCTGCACTGGCTGGCTTCCTGAGCGCCTTTTGTTGGCTGATGGTGTTGCTTTTTTCTGCTTCTTTAGATTTCTTCCTTACCTCTCTCCACCTCCCCTTCCTTTCTCTCAAATACCTGGCCCTGTGTGCAATCTTTTCTTCTTCCTGAAAGGCTGCGAAACACCACTTGACTGTGAAACTGCTTCCTGGCTGGTGCTGCCATACTTGTAAGACCCCCGGGACTTTTTTGTTTGTTTGCTTGCTCTGATTTGTTCTGTTCTGATTTGTTTTCTTTTTCTTTTCTTGGCTTGGGAGCCCCTTCTAGCCGGGCAGTACCACGTGGCTTGGAAGGTACTCCCTTACTCTTCGCAGACACACAGGAACATCCCTGGGGGCATTCCTTTTTTCTTGTTTTCTTTTTTGTTTGTTTGTTTCTTTGTTTTGTTTTCTTCTAGCTCTTATTCCCTTTTTCTTTCTTCATTTCCAGTTTCTTGATCTACTCATTTTTCTTTTACCTTTTTTCTTTTTTGTTTTCATTTTCATTTTTCCTCATCTCTCCACTCCAATAGCAAGCTCCCTTAGCAGTTTTTTTTTTGTTTGTGTGTATGTTTTTGGCTCCTTTTGCTCTCTCCTCTCTCTCATCTTTCCCATACCCATCTTAGCTCCACACGTCACAATCTACCCTCTCCTTCCTGCCTACCTGCACAGTGCACTGAACACCACACTTCCAAGCAGCACAGGCATGGCCTACTGGAACCTGCCCTGCACTGATTTCTGGTCTGCAGTGTCAGCCCAGTCACATGCGACAAACAACCCATCCCAGCAACTCCCCTTCAGCTGGACCTTAGTGACTGACCCTGCCCACTGGAGAAGGAGGTGAAAAGTATCGTGCCCACAGAAGAGCAAACAGCAAAGAACGCACAGCCCGCCTGCTGAGATATAACCAAATAAAACAAAAAAGCAGGACAAAACAAACAAATCTACAATAAATAACAAGGAAAATAACCACTGAATGCTCTGAAGACAGCAGACAATATCAAAACATTTACACAAACAGGACAGGATGGTTCCAGTAGGCATCCAAAATAAAACACCAGATGACCTTCCAGTAGAAGAAAAGGCACTAGACCTAAGTGATAGGGAATTCAAATCTCTAATACTCAGAATTATCCAAGAGTTTAAGCAAAAAGCAGACAAAAATGAGGAAAAAATAGACAAATTGATGGAAAAGGCAGACAAATTCATGGAAAATACAGACCAAAAAAATAGAAGAATTCAAGAAAATAATACAGGAACAAAATGCCAAAATAAATTCACAACTAGAAAACATACAAAAACAACAATCAGAAATCCAAAAGATAAACAATGAGATTTCAGAAATGGACAGTGTCATGGAAGGGCTGAGGAGCAAGTTTGAAATGATGGAAAACAGGATCAGCAAAATTGAAGACAAACACTTTGATACAACTCTTTTTGAGGAAAAATCAGAAAAAAGAACAAAGAAAAATGAAAAAACCCTAAGAATTGCGTGGGATACAATCAAAAGCAAAAATCTGTGAGTGATCGGAGTTCCAGAACAGGGGGAGAAAACAGAAAACACAGAGAGGATCATTGAAGAATTGCTGACAGAAAACTTCCCCAATATCA
>NW_004443979.1:12274960-12289960 GCF_000243295.1 Trichechus manatus latirostris
AGAACAATGATGAATCTGTGAAGCATCTCATAATATGGATGAAACTGGAGGTCATTATGCTGAGTGAAATAAGTCAATCACAAAAGGACAAATATTGTATGAGACCTCTACTGTAAAAGCTCACATGAGTTTACACACAAAAAGAAACAATCTTTGTTGGTTACAAGGGATGGGAGGGGTGGGGGGGGGAACTAAACAGATAATAGATAAGTGGTAACTGGTGAAGGGTACGACAGTACACAATACTGGGAAAGCCAGCACAACTTGTACAAGGAAAGGTCATGAAAGCTCCATAGACACTTCCCAACTCCCTGAGGGACTGAATTGCTGGGCGGAGGGCTGTGGGGACCATGGTCTCAGGGACCATCTAGCTCAATTGGCATAACACAGTTTATAAAGACAATGTTTTTCATTCTACCTTGGTGAGTAGCGTCTGGGGTCTTAAAAGCCTGTGAGCATCCATCTAAGATACTCCACTGGTCTCACCCCTTCAGGAGGAAGGTAGAATGAAGAGACCAAGATACAAGGAAAAGATTAGTCCAAAGGACTAACGGACCACAGCACTATGGCCTCCACCAGACTGAGTCCAACACAGTTAGATGGTGCCCAGCTACCACCACTGACTGCTTAAGTGAGATCACAATAGAGGGTCCTGGACAGAGCTGGAAAAGGATGTAGAACAAAATTCTAACTCACAAATAAGACCAGATTTACTGACCTGACAGACTGGAGAAACCCCGACAGTATGGCCCCCGGACACCTTTTTAGCTCAGTGGCGAAGTCACTCCCGAAGTTCACCGTTCAGCCGGGGATTGGACAGCCCCATAAAACAAAATGGGACTAATGAGGCACAGCACTCCAGGGACAAGGACTAGAAGGCAGGAGGGCACAGGAAAGCTGATGATAGGGAACCCAAGGTTGAGAAGGGGCATTGTTGACATGTCATGGGGTTGTTAACCATTGTCATAGGGCAATATGTGTACTAACTTTTTAATGAGAAACTATTTGTTCTGCAAACCTTCATCTAAGGTACAAAAAAAAAAAAAAGAATGAGCTGTGTGAGATCTAATTGACAACAGCAAATCAATAAGTTTGATGGGAAGCCTAGGGGGCAGTGAACTGAAGATGATGGTGATGGAATAATTTGGAAAAGGATAGTGAGAATAGCAGCACAACTGGAAGAATGTAATCGATGTCACTAAATTGTACATGTAGAAACTTTTGAAATGGTGTAACTTTGGCTATGTATATTTTCACCAAAAAAAAGGGTTCTCCAAGGTCAAGAAGGGAGAGTGTTGACATGTCGTGAGGTTGTTAACCAATGTCATAAAACAATATGTGTACTGACTGTTTAATGAGAAACTATTTGTTCTGTAAACCTTCATCTAAAGTATAATAAAAATAAAAATAAAAAAAAAATAAGGCACTCGGAAATTTGAAAACTGACTGGATATTTGAGATTGACCAGATACTACTAATTGTTGAAGCTGAGTGATGGGTACATGGTATTCATTTGCTATTTTTTCTATTCTGTATATGTTTGAATTTTTCCATAACAAAATAGAATAAAATAAAGCCTAACAAGGAAAAAAAAAAAAGAGTCTTCAGGATCATCTTATATATTTCTGCCTCAGTCTTAGAATCAGCCGTTTTTTCCCCTAGAATTCCTGGTTCATTCTGGAGAACGGTATTAGAAACCAAGTTCTGTGTGCTAATTTTATTCATTGCTACTGGAGTGTCTTTGCTTCTAGGTCCTCTCAGGTGAGAGAGCAAGAAATATATATAAATATGTGTATACACATGGGTTTATATATATGTGTATATATATATATATCTCAAGTTAAACATAAGTTCATACCGATGTACAATCCATCACCACATAGACCATTCAAGCCTTCTCTCCTTGCTTGCCTCTAACCTACTCTAACAGAGAAAAACTTGACTCCCACTTTCTGTCTTCCATTTACTTAATTGCTCAAATGCAGTATATATGTACAGTAGCTTCAGAATTATTAGCCAATGGATGAGAAACAACTTTCTTATGTAGAATTCAGTGTTTATGTACAGTTCCTTTTGCGTTTAGTCTTACAAATGATACTCATTTCCAGTTACTTAGGTCAGTATCTCTTCCCTCCACCCACTTCATGAAGTTGTTCCATACATTTCTTATACAATTATATATTTTTTATCATATTCTTCATTTCACCCTGGGATCCTCTGACTTCTTAAATTTTTTATTTGCATACATTTAAGTTCACTCTTTGTGCTGTACAGTTCTATGTGTTTTGACAAATGCATAGTGTCATATACTTCAATTACAGTATCATAGAGAAGAGTTTTCTCACTCTAAATATCCCCTGTGCTTCACCTATTCAACCCTACCAACACCCACAAGACTATGTTTCAAATTATTCTCTTCCTTCTATGCAACTATCACTTCTGTTTTGAAATATTTGACAGATAAAGTTGATCTATATCTCCATTTCTGCTTGTTAGAAAAGTAGCATTAAAATGTAGAATCTAAGGAAGTGAAAGATCTTGCCTTTGCTTTTATAAGACTGTAATACTAAAGAAAATGTTCATTTTATGTCATGATTAATACATAATAATCGAGGGATACTTTGAAATTCTCTGTGTTGGTTTATAAGTATTAGATTATAAATTAATGATAAAGAGTTGCAACAATGCAAACCACAGTATGATAGTATAAGCGGCTTAGATATAGCAATGGCCATACCTATCATCAACCACCCAGAAACCCATAATTCTGTTATTAAATATCAAAGAAAAGCAGCAGACTGCAATCAGCAAGAACTCAGAAAGTTAAATCAAGTGGTGGATGAAGCGTCAGTTGCATAGGAATTAGGAAATCCATAAGGGAAAATTGGATTAAAAACAGAAAAGGCATCAGATCTAAGCTTCTCTCTATGTAACCAGTCCTCTGCCTCAAATAGAAGCTTTAATATGCTTTCTGATAGATTTAAAAATCAATTGACAAGTACAGAATCTGAGACTGGAAGCTGATAGTAGTGACTAGAATTGTAAATTGAAGATAGCTCCTGACTGGATAGAAAGATAGCACTGGGATCTTAGGGAAAGGAGATAGCTTCTGACTGGATACAAAACCCAATTATTTCATATTGGCTTTGGAAGAGAAGGCTTAGGAAAATATTTTTTGTGGCTCATCAATAGGTTGAAAAGCTGATCTTCATTTTAATTCAATTAAATTCAATATATATTTCTTGAATTTGTACTATGTACAAGACACTGCCTTGGGCACTGGGAGTATAAGAATGCCAGGTGACAGTTTTCAAGGATCTCATGGTTTCATTGAGACAGATAAGAAAACATTGCTCTGGGTGTCAGGAAAACTCATCCTTAAAATAGTTCCTTATAGCTGAGCCTGGAGTGGTTACTTGGAGTTCACCAGAAGATTAGGACTGGGAGTAGAGTGGGGGAGCAGGGGTATCTCAGTTAAAGAGAAGCCTGGGCCAAGTGAGGTGGGTGAGGACACATATATATGAAGAGAGCAGTGAGCAGCTAAATACAGTTACAAAAAACTGGTTGCTGTCAAGTCGATTCTGACTCATAGCGACCCTATAGGACAGAGTAGAACTGCCCCATAGGGTTTCCAAAGCTGTAGTCTTTACTGAAGCAGACTGCCACATCTTTCTTCCGCGGATTGGCCCTGTGGGTTCGAACTGCCTACCTTTCGGTTAGCAGCGGATTAGCTTAACTACTGTGCCACCAGGGTTCCTTCAAATACAGTTAAGGTTTAGAATATTTTCACAGTGAGGGGAGGTGAAAGGACAGTGTCACATTGGGAAAGAATAGACTATGCCAAAAGGTTTGAACTTCATCTAGAAAAGCAGTGACTCTCACTCCCTGGCTTCACTTCCAGAGATCCTGATCTAATTAAGGTGGAGTGGATCCTCAGATTCTAATGTATAGTTAGGATTAAGAAACTTGGCAGCAATGACCTTATTAGTCTTATAAGTAATAAAACTTTAGCATTTTTCTATACTGAAACTATATTTCATACCACATATTTTGTGGGCAAGAAATATAGTTTTATACCTGTTGCTGTCAAGTCATATCATTTTATTGTTGGCCATATTGAAGGCTCTGTCTGTGTATATGTGTATGTATATATGTGTGTGTGTGTGTAGAAATGGGTGTGTATATAAATGTGTGTGTGTATATTGAATCCCAGGTTGTTTGATTATGTAGATAGCTATATTCATGTAGAAAATGACTAACTTTTGGGTCCTGGGTTGAATTAATGCAAAGCTAAAAGATGCTTATTGTATAATATATAACCAGGTTAACCTCTTTCTTTACATTATTTCTATTTTGATGTCACTGAGTATGTTAGGGAGAATTAAGTAGATTTCATAGTCCCATTCAATTAATCTTTACTAAAGTCTCACAAATTGAGAGAAATCAATGACCCCACATGACCACATGCTTAAGCTAGATGTTCAGTAAATGGCTATTAGCTAAAATTCTAGAGTAGCTGTGAGAACAAAGCTTATTGGCTTATATAAACATCTAGATCAAATTGTCCTTGTATTCTAATTTGGCTTAATAAATATAAATTTAACACTTGGATCTTGTTTATTTTTTGCACTATTATTTTTTAATGACACCAGGAAAATATGTCTGTTCACCGTAGAACAAATGCATTTCCTTAAAATATTCCAAAAACATGCAAAAGTTCCTGTTATATAATGACATGAAGGTTTCTTTAGGTAGGAGTTCTGAATTTCAGAGGATCCATATGTGACACAGTGAACAACTGGGAACACTAGCTGATAATGATATGATCATTTTTGGCAGGCTCTTCATGTAGTTCTGGCAGAAGTGTAGTGATACATCAGTCATTTTCACAAAGAAGATACTGGTCCATGCCAGTCTCTTGTTTGGGGTGCCATATGCACCTTTTTTTTGCAATAAATTCAAAGAGAAAATATATCCATTGATGGATACTATTATTATTTTTTAATTACTGTTTGAGGCAATTTATACCATTCTCAGAGTGCAACCATACACATAACCAAAATTGCTTATTAACACTCTTTATTAACTAGAGTATCTGTTCAAAATTACTATGCATTTACCATTCCCATTTTATTTATATATTGTTCATAATTTACTGTCTCTGGAGCTCTTGGTTGACAGTGAGTTCTACTTTTAGCTTTATTAATCATGGAGCATTTCACTTGACCCTTATTGTTTTGATTCCCTCATCTGTAAATACGGTAATAATAAAACACAGTACTTGAATGTGATGGGTTGTATTTCTCTTCAGGTTAGCAACAATGAAAGATAATCTAAGTTTAAAGGTTGTTGATAACATTATGGTGGCAGGCCTTTCAAATTACATCAACTAAATGTCTAGGTTAATAAAATAAATATAGTTTATAAACTCTTTGAAGAGAGGGCCCCTAATTTCTTGTGTGTTGAACATACTAAACACTCAATAGATACAGAACTGAGGCACAGATAGCCTTGCTTCTGAGACAGTGACACTTCTGAGGTAGTGAGGAGAGAAAGTAGCAAACATGAATCAGTATAAAATAGGATTTGAAAGAATGGTTTCTCACCATTGCTATTTTGGGGAGAAATGAAAAGGACCCCCAATGGAGCAACTGTTAAGTGTTCGGTTGTTAACCTAAAGGTGGTGGTTCAAACCCAGCCAAAGGCTCTATAGGAAAAAGACCTGGCAATCTGCTTTCATAAAGATTCTAGAAAACCCTATGGGGCAGTTCTACTCTGTCACATGGGATCTCTATGAGTCTGAATTTACTAGACTGCATAGAACAACAATATGAAAAGGAAAGGATGAATTACCCCCAGATTAAATTAAAAAAAGTTAGGGTTTGGTTGTATTGGTTAGAGATCATAGCAAAAATGGTTTTTCATGGCAAAGATTATTTTAGAATTTAATGTATGTGCTCACATACAGGAAGCAGAGAAGGACAAATAAGGGGAGAAGTTGGCAGTCAGTCGGGAAAAGCTCAATTTCCAACTTCCCAGCCTAGAAGATTAGTGTATTCAACTCAAAAAAGATGTTTAAAAATATAAATGTGACTTTTAAAAATATTTTAAAATGGAAGTTAGAGGCCAAAAAATTGAAACTGAATATACTAAATACATATTTTTAAAAGTAGAATGTAGTTTGTCATACTGTACCGGCTTGCATGTTGCTATGATGCTAGAAACTATGCCACTGGTATTTCAAATATCAGCAAGGTAACCCATGGTTGACAGGTTACAACAGAGCTTCCAGACTAAGACAAACTAGAAAGAAAGGCTTGGCGATCTACTTCCAAAAGTTAGCCAATGAACACCCTATGGATCTCAATAGAATATTGTCCTATACAGTGCTAGAAGATGAGCTCCTTAGGTTGGAAAACCAAACCAAACCCATTGCTGTCGAGTTGATTCTGACTTTTAGCCACCCTATAGGACAGAGTAGAACGGTCCCATAGGGTTTCCAAGGAGTGGCTGATGGATTTGAATCGCCGACATTTTTGGTTGGTAGCTGAGCTCTCAACCACTGTGCCATGAGGGCTCCTTATGAAGTCTAGGCAGTGGTTATTCTGAACTAGATCAAGCAACTTAATTCAGTAAGAGCTGATTGTCTCTAGCTAGAAATTAATTAGGACTGATGAGATTTCAGGATATTTGGCATTAAATGAATAACACATATTATACGTGAGATAATCTGAACATAGAAGATTCTCTTTTACAATAGAAGTTAGGGATGTTTAAGCATGGTCTCTTGATTCAGAGTAATGAGCATCATTTAAATGGCTACTATATATATAGTTAAAATTTCCAAACCAAAGAGAAACCTCACTAATTATAACTAAAATATATTGAGAGCTTGTTTTATACAAGGCATGTTGTTAGGTATTTTACTTCAGTTATTTAATGCCTAAGTAACCCTATGAGATAAGTACAATCCTTATTTTCATTTTACCTATGAGTAAATTGAATCCTGACATATTTTTATACAATCATCTTCCTTGCCATGAATAGAGACACATATGACTTATATTACAGATCCCTGAGTATTACTGCAACTTACTAATGTGGCCAAAAAGCCTTATTTTGTCACCAAAATCTGTTAGTGAGAGGACAGAAAAATATTTTACTAGTGATTAAGAATAGATGAAATGTTGAGAAATGGCAATGTCCTTTTACTTAACTATAATTGACAAAAAAAGCTTCTTTCATATTTTAGGTCATAATGGCTTGGCATTTCTAATATTTTATTTATGTTTAATATCACATTTAAAGAGGTATTAAACCTTCTTATTTCTCCAGGGAGCTCAGATGGCCAGTAGTTATCTCAAGTCCCTATAAAAGCAATTGATAAAGAAACATATTTGATCTGGTTGCCCAAATACCTGGAGAGTAGTTTCTGTAGCCACCTATGAAAACAGCCACTTTCCTGGGCTGTGCAAACAATGACCCCCATAACACTCTAGGTTTTATATGAAATCTCACAAGGCATTCATTTAGTACATCCTTAAGTGACAAAAGATGACTTTGTAGATGACAAACAGAGGCATCAAAAGAGTCAGTTGGCTGCTGCCCAATATGATTTTTCTTCTGTTCAGTCAGTACAAAGTTATTGGCTCTTGACTATTGAAGGCAAATTAGTTTTCAAAATAGAAAAACAAAATAAAAGCCAGTGAGTAGAAGCAAAATGACTTATATTTAACGAACACTTTCTAAATACCTCTGTATTTTTGGATGGATGTTTGCTAAATTGCATCTGTAGAGTAATGGTATTAAAGTTCTCCCTAAAGAAAGCACAATCATGTCAATTTGTTTTTGTTAAAAGGGAGACCAGGACGTTGTGAAGAGTTTGGAGAAGGTCAGGAACAATGGGTAAATGACTAGCAACTACTGTTTCCATTCTGGAAATGAGGTTTATATAAGTGGAAAAAGCTTACTGTTCTTGAAAGTAGACCAGATCCTTGGTAAATAGTAGCATGGAATTAACAGGTATCCCAGCTGTAATTATATGTAAATTCCAGCAGGGCCTGCCTGATTCTAGACACATGCATCACTTATGGTTTACCCCATGTTAAGTCAGAAGCAGGTGCTAACAATATTGCTCCTTCTGACGGTACCCTCACACCTTCCTCACCAGACCCAGTGATACATGGAAATAGTTGCTGTGACACTGAAGATTACTCCTTTATGCTGTCATGGCCTCTCTCTCAAATGGATTTCCTGTTGTTAGAATCCTGTGCAGTTGTGCGCCTAGAAAAAAAGCATACCAAACACATTGCCATGGAGTCAATTCTAACTCATAGCGACCCTATAGGACAGAGTAAAATTGACCCACAGGGTTTTCAAGGAGTGGCTGGTGGATTCAAACTGCCGACCTTTGGTTAGCAGCCATAGCTCTTAGCAGCCGTAGCTCTTAACCACTGCACCACCAGGGCTCTTGTGCACCTAGGAATGCTTTAAATGCACTTCCTCTTTGGCTCCCCAAAATGAAGTAAAACCTGAAAGCCGTTGCTTTCACTTCTGAAATCCAGAGTCACAACAAGGAGCTATTACCGAAAACAAAACAAACAAACAAAAAACCCACTTGCCATAGAGTCAGCTCCCACTCATGGCAACCCCATGTGGGTTATAGTAGAATTGTGCTCCATAGGGTTCTCAATGGCTGATTTTCAGAAGTAAATTACCAAGCCTTTCTTCTGAGGCACCTCTGAGTGAACTCAAACCTCTGACTTGTCAGTTCGAAGCTGAGTGTGTTGACCATTGCACCACTCAGGGACTTCTATTACATATCTTACAATACTACAATGAAATTAGCCATAATCAACAGAAGTCACATTATGAGCCTGACAAATCATGAGTACTTTTAAATCTTCATGAGATATTTATCTGATTTTATACATAGTGGAAACCACTCTGATTTCGTAAAACCATTTGTTCAGATTATGAAATCTCCCATAGATGATTTGTCAAAATTACCATATAACCAGCATAAACAATAGGAATTTTTTTCTTCCTAACATTGTAGATAAGAAGGCATACATTTAAAACTTCAATGCCTTGCAATCAAGGGTCATTTTAAATTTCCCTTACTAGTAGAAAAGTTCATCTCTCGTCTAATGGTTCAATGTTCTACTAACTCTGTGGCTCTTCCTCCGTTCAGTAGCTTCTGGAAAGTTTCCTTGGTGGCCACACCTTGAGAAAAGTCAATGCCTTTATTTCTAATTATGATTCTCAAGTTTGGAATGTGTTTTGCAGAAAAAAGTACCTTAAATATATGTTGTTATTTAATTGTGAAATTGAAGAAATAAGGTTTTCCTGTTGTGGAAAGCCTTTGTAATTTCAAGTGCTTACTAGTCTTCTCAAATATCTCTGCCGCCCAATTGACGTATCCATTATTTTGGCTCTTAAGCTAGATCTCCACCACCACATATCTCTTCGGTCCTGATGTACAACTGGCGTAAAGAAAAACAAAACATAACAACAACAACAACAACAAAAGCCTCACAAGGGAGCCAGAGCTATATGTGAGAAGATTGATCTTCAGAAGCACAGGTATTCCTAGGAGACCTTACCGTGATGTTTTGACAATCTATCTTCCCAACAGAGAAAAGTTAAGTAAAAGGAGGATAGAATAAAAAAAAATAAAAATAAAGAAGTGGTTAAAAAAAAAAAAGAGGATGAGCTTTATGTGTCACATACTGATACTCTATAAATAATTGTTTAAATGATAATGAAATATTTTTCTAAATATATTTCAACATTACTTAAGTCAATCATCAAAATCTTTTAAGAGTCTATGTCCAAGTCTAACTTAAAGATAAATGCTAACCTTCTATTCAACTTAAAGTATATATCAGTTAGTTGTTGCAGGACAAAAACTGTAGGGGAAAATGAGTCTGGAAAAATTGAGAGGACAAATTTAAATCTTATTCTATGCTTCTAGAGATCCCTAAAGGAAGATGATCAATCAAGATAGTTTAATTATATAATAATACAATAGCAAAATTTTCATCAATAAAGCTTTCTAAATTACATGTGTTGTTACTGATTAAATCACAATCAAACCTGTCATTATTTGAAAATATCTTTATATAGTCTGTATACTTCATAAATGCTTCATGTGATTTCTCAAGACTGAGATTAGTTGTTTTTAGCCTATTCGGTATGTATACTTCAGTAATTATTTTTAACACTTACATTGAACCACAGACGGCTTTTTCAATGCATACAAACATGCGTAAAAATAGAACGATATTAGGGAGTATAAGTTTTTGATACATTAAATAATGATGATGAAAACCGGCTTATAAAAATTCAAACTGCATTTTTGCGTAACTATTCTATAGCTAGAGGCTCGGGAATCAGAGTACCGACACAGTGGGAGAGTACAAATGAACACCTACGCAGACGGCTGCTATAAGAACAGAGCAACTAATGTGCTATAAGATAGAAAGAAGTAAAGTGAAGTACCCGTTATAAGTGGTGCTTAACTTTATTAAGCCAAGAGAACACTATTACTGAAAGGCTGTATCTGACAAAGGCAAATTACTTTGTTGTAATCATGTTATGAGCTGTCTTGTGGCTGCCAGTCAAGGCCTGCCATTCATCTAAATGAAATGGTAGCCTTGAAAATGCTAATTAGATGGTACAGACCCATGCAATATTGAAGAACCTTTAATTTATAAGTTTCTACCATTTTCTTTGAAATGTTCTCAAATGTTTATAAGAACAACAATCACAGAATTGTGACAGTGTCAAAAGGTCAGCAGGCTACACAAACTCCTTTGAAATCTTGAACTGTGTAGTCACATATGTCTGTGCGAAAATTTACTCATTACCTTCTTGGGAAATATTTCTAAAATATTAATGAAAAGTGAACTTGGGCTTACATCACAGAAATCTATTTTATGAGGATACATATTCCTTTACTTGAAGAGGTGATATACCATTGGACTTCTATTTAGGTATTATAAATCCTATTTGTGATATTCTGGGAGGGCCCTGCCTAGCTCTAAAAATTACTTACACTTCTTCCTGCTACACTGCTAAAATTTTTCAATATGAAATTCATCTCCTGACTTTAGGTTTCTGATATGCAGTCATCTTGGAAAGGTAACACATTAGGCTGCATTTGTCATCATTTGCTAGTGTGAATGAGTTTATCAGACCCTTCTTCACAAGCAGCTTAGACAAAGCTCAGGAAATATGGGTTTAGAGAAAGTATAGGTGCTTCTGAGAAGTATATAGCAGACTAAAAGGAGAATGATAGAGGCTCCAAAACAAAAACTTCTTTCTTTAATTTTCTTTCATTTTAGTGATGTATTATCATCATCCTTATCAAGAAAACAATGACAGAACCTGTTGTCAACAGATTATTTTATTATAATTTGTGTGATTTAAACACAAACTACTAATAATATGTTTTCTATTTTGGGAGATATGAGAGAAATTTAAAAAATCTTAGTAAATGACCGGTGGAAAAGGGGAAAAAGAAGTTCAGATACATAGTTTCTCCTTTGTTTGGTTGGCTTCACTCTCAGGTAGGTGCTTTGGAAATAACTAAGAAATAAGTGGCATTGTTATCACCCCCCCCCCCCAAAAAAAAAGCTAAGGAGTAGCAATTGCTTTTTGGAATTCTGGGTACAATTGTATGGAATCTCAATCAGGTTATTTAGTGACTTTTTTTCCCCCAAAGTATTGTTAAAGTTATTTCTAGTTCATATCAAAATATGCAAAATTACTGCTGATAGTTAGCTTTGCCACAGCCAAGCTTTTTTATCTTTATTTTTTATTGTTGTACTTTAAATGAAAGCTTACAATTCAAGTTAGTCTCTCATACAAAAATTTATACCTACATTGTTATGTGACCCTAATTGCTCTCCCTGTACTGTGACAGCACACTCCTCCTTTCCACCCCTGATTTCCCATGTCCATTCAACCAGCTCCTGACCCTCTTTGCCTTCTCATCTCATCTCCAGACAGAAGCTGCCCATTTAGTCTCATTTATCTACTTGAGCTAAGAAGCACACTCTTCTTGAATATCATTTCATGTCCCATAGTCCAGTCTTATCTTTGAAAAGTTAGCCTCCGGAATTGTTTTAGTTCTGGGTTGACAGAGAGTCTGGGGGATATGCTTTCTAGGGTTCCTCTAGTCTCAGTCAGACCATTCAGTCTGGTCTTTTTACTAGAATATGAGTTCTGCACCCCACTTTTCTCTTTCTCCATCTTCTGGTCTCAGGATGATGCAGTCTCTGGTTTATGTGGTCCTTTCTGTTTCTTGGGCTAATACTTTCCTTGTATCTTTGGTGTTCTTCATTCGCCTTTACTCCAGGTGGTTGGGACCAATTGATCCATTGTAGATGGCTGCTCACCAGCTTTTAAGACCCCAGACGCCACTCACCAAAGCAGGATGCAGAACATTTTCTTAATAAAGTTTGTTATAGGGATTGACCTAGATGTCCCCTGAAAGCATGATCCCCAGACTGCCTCCCCTGTTACTCTGTTCAGGAAACTTTTTCGCTTTGGTTTAGTCCAGTTGTGCTGACTTCCCCTGTAGTGTGTGTACAGCCAAGCTTTTTTAAAAAGGGTAGTTTGTGGTGCAAATGGTTAAGCGCCCAACTACTAACTAAAAGATTGGCAGTTTGAAGCCACCCGGAGACACCTCAGAAGAAAGACCTGGTGAACTGCTCCCAAAAGATCACAGACTTGAAAACCCTATGTAGCAGTTTTACTCTGCAATACATGGGGTTGCCATGAGTCAGAATCAACTCGACAGCAAATTGTTTTTTTGGTTTTCGGTTTGTACACATTTTCTAAACTTTTCTACCTTCCATTTCTCTCATTAACTTACCGTGTTCTCATTTCTTTCCCAGCGACTCCATGAAACTCCTCGCAGTAATGTCATTGTGGACTTCTAACCCAACAAGTTCAATAGAGTCCATTCCTCTTTTTAACAATTGATTCTGTTGGTCCCTCCCTCTTTGTTATTTCCTCTCACTTCTATCATTCACTCTTGGCCTCATTCTCTCTTGGTTTTTCACCATCTAAACGACTGAACCTCGGACTCTATCATGGGCACCTCTTCCTCCACACACTAATAATACACAGATACCTCAGGATTCTATGTTCTTTTCTCATTCTATATACATTCCTAGATGATCACATTCATTCATAAGATTAACCTACTATTTCTATTGATGGTTCCCAACAATCAGGGAAATGCAGTTCTCAGCAACAGCCTTTCTGACTCAGAGGTGGAGACTCTCAGCAGATGGACCTGGGGACAATGGAGAATAATAGCACACTGTCTCTATATTGTATGGCAGAAACTTACTTCAGACCATCATCTCCTTTCACTGACTATGTGCCAAGTATTGTAGTAAACTATGTGTATGGGAGCTTATATAAAATAAATCAAAAGATTATGATATTCTCCTATTCTAGTACAAACCTGCTCTTAAGAGTGATTGAATAACCATTTTGTAGTGCCATTTTAATGAATTGTTTGGGTCTACTAAATAGTTCATAGGAAGTTCATCTGGTCTAGCAACTTCCTAGTATTACTCAAGAAGAATAAAAAAAGAGACAAGAACAGATGCTGTTGTAGAGGTCATGCCAAGAAAACGTGATGCTTTGAAGCTTTTCACTTCCTCGTAACTACCACCATTACCTCTTCAAATTTCAAATTGAACGTTGGTATTAACTCAAGTCAAAGAGACAAGCTGTTCATGGTACAAATTCATCATATTCTATAAGAGCACATGACAAATGCATCTTAGTTAGAATGTTCTCTTTAGGGTAAAACTTTAGGCAATTATCTTATTATTTTATTGGTATGTGCATGGAACTCCTGCTTATAGAATTCATAGACATGATAATTCAGATTGTATTCTTCAGTGATCTAGTGATTACTGTAGTGCTGTGGATCGATAGAACTAAGTTACATGTTTTCCCTAAGATTGCTTATCCCAAGGGTACAGTTCATTTAGGAAAGAAATACAAAGAGATGAAACTATATACTTCCCCTGGGGCCTAGCAATAAATAAAACAAAAAGTAATACTCTTTTTTACTCAAAATACTGGAATGTATTAGATACCTTCGCTCAGAGAACTGTACTCCAATCCATAAACTTCTGCAAGCTTTCCTTATTTACAGCCATGCCTGTCTACAAAGTGTGCCTCCAGCAGCCATGCTTGTACTACTTACATGCATGTGACTACCAGGACCAGCAGTCTTCAGAGATAGAAAAGATTTTTAAAAATACATAAATGAAAAGAAAAGAAAGAAAGGAAGATTCAAACAATAGGAAGACAGAGTGTGTCTGGATGGCCTTCTTGTTTATTGTTCAGGTCTTCTCTGATGTCTGATGCATGCACTCTTCCATGTGTGTGTTTTTTTTTAAGACAGCACTGCAACCTTTTAAAAAAAAGCCCCATTTTAATTGAACAAATTTGTTTTGATACCTTAAAAAAACAGAAACAAAAACAAAGAAATTCACTGCCTTCAAGTCAATTTTGACGCATAGTGACCCTATAGGCCAGAGTAGAACTGCCCCATAGGGTTTCCAAGGCCGTAATCTTTACAGGAGCAGACCTCCTGCCACATCTTTCTTCCATGTGTTTTGATACACACACACACGTATGTATATTTGTGTTTGTGGCCTACTATTTGCCTGCCAAGAAACCCCCTTCATCTGATAACAGCTTGCTCCTTCTTTTACAAATTTTTCCTTTTGTCTGACCCCTAGTTTTGCTCTATCTGTATAAGTTCTATGGAAGATGTCATATTTTTACCCTACCCAATGGCCGCAGTCACTACTGCCGAGGTAGGCACCTGGCCAGGTCTAGACCAATAGTAACCTTTCTCAAGTGTTTTTTAATCTGGGAGCAGGGAGAGCATTAGGATTCTTTCTCTGGTGGCAATAATGTTTAAATATAAAGCTCAGTAAAGTGCAAGCATGCTTCTCA
>NW_004443979.1:12292460-12301412 GCF_000243295.1 Trichechus manatus latirostris
TGCTTTGAGTTCATGGAAATACTGAACAGTGATGTGAGAATGACTACAATTCGAAGCAACATGACATCACAAGGTATAATCTCATTCCTTGCGCTATATAAATGCTCTGTACAGAATTGATAAGTGAATTCTGGGAATATCTGGGAATTTGAATCAGTTAAAAATAGGCAGATGATAGGTAAACGGAAATTTGGAGAATTTTTTTAAAGACCAATTTTATTCTAGTGCAGTAAAACATTTTCTTACGTGTATTTTTCCAATTTCTGGAACATTCATCTCTTTAGGGTGTCACAGAGAGTGACAATATAAACAGTTTCCCACACACATCTCCTGTAGGTTGTGCTAAGGGCTATAAAAAATAATACATTCTGACAATTTCACAGTTTCTGCAAGATTAGGTCAAAAGATTTTTACCTAGTAAAGAAATTTCTACAGAGAACAGCTAGATGTTATTTCCCCCAATTCCTGACATATTCAATAACCTACAAGCAAGGGAATTTTATTTCAGTATAGAATATTTTACTGGTTAAAGAAAGTTTGGAGACCTTTAGAAGCAGGATAGTTTATTATTATTCTGAGATAGTTTAACAAAGTTTCAACCTAATAAACTCCATTTTTAACAGATGGTTTCTGAAGGTGCCTCTCAGCTCTCTGATTCATCAGTTAGCCACATTTTCTCTTAGGTGGACATCATCTGGTAGGAATGCACAACCAGTTAACAGACCCTGAGCTATGCTAGAGTTGTTCACTGAAAACAATGATGAAATGAAGAGAGAACAAGAAGAATCATTTCTCAGTGAATAATTTTGGTGAAACTAGGAAGGATAATTTGAACCAACTTCTTTTGCATTGTCAAATATTGCATGTTCTCTCTGAGAATTATTGCTGGAAATGGGAAATCACTGGCATACTGGGAGAAGTTCATCCCATAGGTCTAGTGGGTCATAGGCTTTGGAAATCTACACTAATTCTTTTAAACTACTAGGGAGCCATCTCATAAATATCTATTTCAGTGCTCTAAAATGATTAAATGACATCATTATGACCTGGCTTAAGGAAAGCGTTAGATGAGGGCCCTAAATGGTACCCTGGTGGTCTAAAAGAGTTAATGGAGTATCCTTAAGTGCCCAATTTAGTTTGCAACATACAGAGCAGGGAGTGTGTAGCAGTAACTCACTGATAGCTTTATCTAATATGAGTATATCAAGGAGAGAGAAATCCTTTGAAGGAATTTATAATAGAGCGGGTGGTAGTTGGGATGAATACAGTTTTGCTAAGGAAGGACGGAGCTTAGGAAATCCAATAATCCTATGGAAAGACATTGAAGTAATGCTCATCTTAAAAAATATCTCAAGAGATCATGAAGCATGACAACAGATATTATGTTCTTCCAAAATACAGCAAATCTTTATGTCTAACACACTCTGAGAGCAAATATGTATATTTATTTTTACAGCAGGGACTGGGAAACTAGGAAAATGTATTTTAAATTTTTTATCGTAGTCAAGACTATGGAACTATAATACATCAGAACAGCAGATAAGAATTGGAAAACTAACATCATTCTTACATCAAATGGGATGTTTTTACTACAAAAATTATTGAAAAATATGTAACTTTTTTATGGAGTTTAATATTATTAAATCAAATGCTAAGATCAAATTGGACGTAGGAAAAGATGAGAAAATATGAGAGGAGAATAGCAGAGAAACGAAGAGAAAAAATACTGAGAGAAAAGGAACTAAATACATTTTGATATGCTAAAATAATTTGGTTAAATAATTGAATTAATTAATAGAAGGATAGAAACGTGGAACAAAAAGAACAAATCACCTGTCATTTGTTCACCTTAAAATATTCATAAGTCTAGAAACAGTCACAAATAGAAGTATATTTCTATATATATAATATAAATTTATTATATGGTAAAGGAGACCTTCGAAATATATGGGCAAGGGAAGGATTTTGATAAATCAGTACAAGGTAATTGCCAAGAGAATGAACTCTTGAGTCATACTCTCTGGATCTAATACCAACTCTTATGCTTAATAGCTATATTACCTTGAGTAAATCACTAAACTGTTCTTCAGTTCTATTATCTGAAAGTTTGGAAATCTAACACTACCTTTCTTATTGGGTTTTAAGAACTAACAGAGATAATAAATGTAAAGCATTTGGCAGAGTATTGGACAAATAGTAAACTCCATTAAATGCTAATCATTATTATCATTCAATAAATGCTTTTGGAGAAAAAAAATTGCTAACTACTTGGAAAACAAGTTAGTTCCTCTCTCCTACCTCATAGCAAAAATGAAGTCAGATGGATTAAAAAGTTAGATGAAAAAAGAAAAGTATAAAAGAAAAGAAAATATACCTGAACATTTGTAATAATCTTGTGATGGAGAAGGCTTTTCTAATCATCAAAACAAAAGCAGGAAACACAAAGCCATAGTCCTATAGAAAACTGTTGAAAATTTTGTTTCTGATGGAAAAAAATTATTCATAAAAATAAAATAAAAAATGCATGGCTGACTAGAAAATATTATACACAGGACTATCATAATTAATATATAAAGAGTTCCTACATATTAATTTTTCTAAAAAATGGCATATAATAAAGCAGGAAATGAACATAAACCGATGGTATATTCTGTAAATACTGTTTTTTCTAGTTTCAGTGCCTCCTCAGACTTGACCTTGATCTTCCAATCTAAATTATATTTCCCTAAATTTCCTTCTCATAGCATTTTGTTTCTTTCTCATAGCTCTTGTTGTTCTTTATCATATGTTTATGTGTGTTTATTTCTTCCCCACTATACAATAAGCTCATGGAAGACAGACTGTATAGTGTTTGTCACTCTGTACTAAGCACCTTGCATGTAACAGGTATTTGAGGATTAAAAGAGTGAAGATACTAAATGGTCCTGCACACCATGATACAGTATTTAGGCTTTACATTTAAGATAGTCATTGAAGAATTTTAACCAGGACAAGTACTTCTCAAGCCTCAATGAAGGGTGGAGAATGAACTAGAAGGGAGCATGCTTGCAATTCAGATGGTCAATTAGAAAAGCGATGGAAAAAAACCTAAGAAATCATGAAGATATAACTAAGGAACTTTAATGGAAATGGAGAAAAGAGGAATGAATACAAAGACATTAAAAATTAGACTATTTTAACTGAAGCAGTGTGTGTGTGTGGAGATATATATATATATACATATATATGGAAATAATGAGAATAAAATTTGATCATGGATTCCAGGGCAGATTGGAAACCTTTAATGATATATCAAGACATTTGTAGCTTTTTCTCAATTGAGTATAAATCCAATGAAGAATTTTGAAAACTGGGATTTGTTTGCTTTTTATTTTTGTTTGTTTGCTTGTATGTTTTAAAAAATCTTAATTGACAGGACTAAGTTATTGGGACATATGGATTAGACTTCTAGGACCACAGGAAAGTTGAATTTTGCAGTTTTATGAGTCAATAAATTTCTAATTCAGATATAAGTCTCTAGAGCCAAGGTCATCTCACTGAGGAAATTTTGGTATCCTAACATTATTGTCAAAATGATTACCCTTCATCAGCATCATCATCACTACCACCGCCAATAATAATAATGACAGCAACAACATCCACAAAAATTTACTGATCAATTACTATGTGCCATACACTGCAGGAGGTATTTGGATACATAAAAATCTGATATAGTCCCTGACATCAAAGAATGAGGGTATATGCATTAAAACTACACCACCTAAACAGAGGGTTCTGGACAGAGCTGGAGAAGGATGTAGAACAAAATTCTAACTCACAAAAAAAAAAAAAAAGACCAGATGTACTGGCCTAAAGGAGACTGGGGAAACCCTGAGAGTATGGCCACCAGACACTCTTTTAGCTCAGTGGTGAAGTCAATTCCGAGGTTCACCATTCAGCCGGGGAGTGGACAGCCCCATAAAACCAAATGGGACTAATGAGGCACAGCAGTCCAGGGACGAGGGCTAGAAGGCAGAAGCGGATGGGAAAGCTGGTGATAGGAAACCCAAGGTTGAGTAAGGATAGTGTTGATGTGTTGTGAGGTTGTTAACCATTGTCATAGGGCAACATGTGTACTAACTGTTTAATGAGAAACTATTTTGTTCTGTAAACCTTCATCTAAAGTGAGAATAGCAGCACAATTGGAAGAGCGTAGTCGATGTCACTGAACTGTGCATTTAGCAATTTTTGAAATGGTGTATCTTTGGCTATGTATATTTTCACCAAAAAAAAAAGTTCGAGAAGGGAGAGGGTTGACATGTCGTGCGGTTGTTAACCAATGTCATAAAACAATATGTGTACTACTGTTTCATGAGAAACTATTTGTTCTGTAAACCTTCACCTGAAGTACAATTAAAAAAAAAATCCCGCATTAAAAAAAAATAATTACACCACCTATGTGGAGTAGCATGTGATAAATTGAGTGATAGGAAAGTAATTGCTGCTGGAGTTCACAGAGAGAGAGAGAGAGAATTGACCATATTCTGAAAGGTCTTTAGGAAAAAAACTTCATGGAAGGGGGGTGAGACTTGAGTTGGTCTTTGAGGAAGAAACAAGTTAAGATAAATATGGGAGAAGGACAGCTACTCACACAGGGAACACATCAAGAGCAAAGATGAAGATGGACTACCCATGGCCTGTTCTAAGGACAAGCACACAAGTAAAAGATAAACTGTTTCGACCAAAGCGTAGAGCTCATAAAGAGGATTGAAAGAAGTATTTGAAAAGTTGACTGGGAACAGATTGTAAGGAATCCTTGATGTAAAACTGAGGATGGTTTATTCTGAAGAAAGTGAAGAACCACTTACAAGATTTGAGCAAAGTAACTACTGTAGAAAGTTGTGTTTTAAGATTTTAAGGATGAATATGATAAGCATGTTCAGGTAAATCTTAGGGATTAAATTTCAGATTGATGAGACCACTGAAGAAACTATGGAATTTTTTAGAAGAAAATGAGAACCTGATGTGGGAAAAGAAAAGGAGGAAGTGATATGAGATTTTTTTTTCTGACCTTTTATTATAAAAAAATTTCAAAATACGCAAGTAGACAGAAGAATATAATGAACCCCAAATACTCACCACCCAGCTTCAACAATGATCAATTCACAGCCAATTTTATTTTATCTATATCCCTACCTCTCCATTTTATCTCCATATTTTTTGAAGCCCCCCGAAAACAAAACAACAACCAAACCAAATCCGTTGCTGTTGAGTCATTCCGACTTATTGCAACCTGATAGGACAGAGTAGAAATGCACCATAGGGTTTCCAAGATTGTAAACCTTTTAGTTAGCAACCACTGTGCCACCAAGACTCTTTCTTTTGAAGCCCATCATTGTTTAATTTTGTATATATATATATACACATACATATACATATATACATGATGTGAATAAAATTTCTAAAAGATAAGGACTCATTAAAAAACATCACCACATCACTATTTTATCTAAAAAAATTAACAATTTCTTAACAATCTTAAATATACAGTGTTCAAGTTTTGCTCAATTGTTATGTGCAATTTCTTTGTAGTTGATTTCTTTGAATCAGTATCCAAATATAGTCTATTCATTGTAATTGGTTGACAAATGTTCAAATTCTCTTATCTTTGCCTGTTGGAACCCCTTTAAAGTTGAATCTTTTTGATACAACCCTAGTAGCTGTTGAGTGCTTTCTCACTTTCTTACATGACAAGATGTTCCAGGTCATCTTTTACGTTTCCTACCCAGAACCCAGAATCACTCATTTTGCCAAGGAGTCATTATTTGTACTGTATATGTTATTTAGAGACTACAAATTAGATGCTAGTGATGCTCATTGCTATAGATAGTAATTGCTTTTGCATTTTTTCAGAGGACAAAGCTGAGAAATCTGTATTTGTAAAGATAAAACTTATTATGAGTTTATGAAGATACTTCCAATTCAAATTCAGGAGTATATATTTTTTACTAACATCATTGATCTTATATTTGTTCCCTGTTTCTCTCATGTAAACAATTCTGGCTTAAATTTATATTCATATAATTCCTTATTTGGTTTTTCCTTCACTACAAACACAACAATCTCATAATAATAATACAACACTGCCAAAATATGAATAGAGAAACTGTATTTAGTTATTTTTTTTTGTAATTAGACTATATCCAACTTAAAATAATCAAGTTCTTGTATTTTATAGTCACTGTAAATAATTTCCCTTTCTATGTCATGTCACCTGGAAGTCTCCTCATGCATGAATTCAGTACTTTTTAAATTACAGAAGCTTTATAATATGTGCTGCTATTCGCTAGGGTTAGGTCACCCTCATTCTTCTCTTATTCAGGATTATCCTTTATCTTAGAGTTATTTCCGCTTTTTGTTTTTTCAAATTAACTCCGTTTAATTTCAGAAAAAAAAAACCACTGATAGTTTTAAGGTAGGGGTTAAATTTATAAATTAACTTGGGGAAAAGAGACTTATTTATGATGTTACGTCTTCCCACCCAAGAACGTGATATGTCTTTGCATTTATTCACTTCTACTTTTGTGTCTTTCAGGATTGTTTTGAAGTCTTCTGGATATGAGAGACAGTATGAAGGGTGAAACAGTAGGATTGGAGTATGAGGGGAAATAGGAAAAAACATGGACTCAAGCCTCTCTTGCAGGAGCATGATATATATATATATTGACAAAAATAGAATCATTCAAAGAGGTTTTTCACTAGATAATGGTGAGTTTTCATTTTAATACAGACCTGAGTTCTGATGTGTAGGTTTTTGTGGCAACTAAATAAGTCAAATTTACATAGGAGAAAATATCATTGAAAAAATAGAATAATATGAGACAATTATTCACTATACTTACATAACATGAAAAAAAAAATCCTTTAGAGCAGGTGCAGTTCCATGCAAAATTGTAGAGGTTTTCTTCTTCCCGTTTTCCCATGTTTCTCATACCATAGCATCCCTCCTTGAAATTGTCCTATACTTACTGTCCCCTCACGCATTCAATTTGAACATCCACATCATGCTGTGATCAGTCCTTCCATCAGCCCCAATGTCAGAAAGCAGGATCCTGCACTGTATTCTTTTCTCTTCCTCACCCCTTTCCCATATCTTCTGTATAATGAATCTTGTTTACTGTCTACCAAATTCTGTTGACAAAGAAAAAAAAAAGAGTAACAAATTTAAAAAGGAGATTGTGTCTCCTAAAAAGCTCTGGAAAAATCTCTTCCTCTTCTCCATTTTATTGCCTATGCCACTGCTTTAGTCAAAACATCATTTTTCTCAGCAATAATACTGAAACCAGTTCCTCAAAAGTCATCATGATTCCTTCATCCCCTTATTTCCTTTCTTATATGACAAGATGTGACAGTATATCATATTTACAACACATCCAAGTCATCTTTTTACTGTTACCTGAGTCACCTTTAAAAATGCAAGTTAAATACTTCTTTGACCCCTATTACCTAAAACAAATTCCTAATGTATTCTAGAAAATGTCAAAGCATCGCACGACAAATACTACATATTATATTCTTAGGAAAGTCACAGGGTCAATTAGCTGTCAAGAGCTTCCTCTTAGAGAAACTTGTTTAAATGTGATCAGCCTATGGGCCCAGAATCATGTGATTATGGGCTATTTTTAATATACTTAACAATTTTTGGTCAACACATTGGCAGCAAGGAATCTGCTAGAAAAGAGACTTCCTCTCAGGCTTCTCCAAGAAGAGACATATATGGATGGAGAGCCACTTAAAAAGGAAAACTAAAAAACTTCTGCCCACAAGTCTCTGGATTTGATGTGCAACTGTAACAAATTTTTCACAATTTCAAATATGAAGGGTGTAACAAAAAATTTACTAAAAGAAGAAGATAGGGCTATACTTTGAAAAAAAAAGCAAAGTTGAGGAAAGGTTTTATTTATTTATTTATTATTGCACTTTAGGTGAAGGCTTACAGAACAAATAGTTTCTCATTAAACAGTCAGTACACATATTGTTTTATGACATTGGTTAACCACCCCACGACATGTCAACATGCTTCCTTCCCAGCCTTGGAGAACCTTTTTTATTTTTTGGTGAAAATATACATAGCCAAGGATACACCATTTCAAACATTTCTACATGTACAATTCAGTGACATCAACTACTTTCTTCCAGTTGTGCTGCTATTCTCACTATCCTTTTCCAAAGTCTTCCATCACAATTGTCTTCAACTAGGCTTCCCATCAAAACTTTTCAGTTGCTGTTGTCAATGTGATCTCACATAGATAATTCTTTTTTATGTTGTTGTTGTTGTACTTTAGATGAAAGTTTACAGAACAAAATGTTTCTCATTAAACAGTTAGTACACATACTGCCCTATGACAATGGTTAACAACCCCGCGACATGTCAACACTGTCCTTAGTCAACCTTGGGTTCCCTATCACCAGCTTTCCTGTCCCCTCCTGCCTTCTAGTCCTCGTCCCTGGACTGCTGTGCCTCATTAGTCCCATTTTGTTTTATGGGGCTGTCCAATCCCCAGCTGAATGGTGAAACTCGGGAGTGACTTCACCACTGAGCTAAAAAGGCATCTGGGGGCCATACTCTCAGGGTTTCTCCAGTTTCTGTCAGGCCAGTAAACCTGGTCTTTTTTGTGAGTTAGAATTTTGTTCTACATCCTTCTCCTGCTCTGTCCAGAACGTGATCCAGGTCAGAGCAGTCAGTGGTGGTAGCCGGGCACCATCTAGTTGTACTAGACTCAGTCTGGTGGAGGCCTTAGTAGCTGTGGTCCATTAGTCCTTTGGACTAATCTTTTCCTTGTATCTTGTTCTCTTCATTCTCCCTTGCTCCCAAAGGGGTGAGACCAGTGGAGTATCTTAGATGGCTGCTCACAGGCTTTTAAGACCCCAGACGCTACTCACCAAGGTAGAATGTAGAACATTGTCTTTATA
>NW_004443979.1:12301512-12315112 GCF_000243295.1 Trichechus manatus latirostris
CAATTGAGCTAGATGTTCCCCGAGACCATGGTCCCCACAGCCGTCCGCCCAACAATTCAGTCCCTCATGGAGTTTGGATGTGTCTATGGAGCTTGAGGAAAGATTTTACTAGGCCAAAGGAAAGAGGCAGACGAGAAGGACAAATTGCATAGGCCCTAGAAAGGAGATAGTTAATGTAGCAGAGTCCTGGAAAGGAGCATTTGTGTATTTATGTGTATGTGGTGTCTCTGTGTGTATATGTTTTTGTGTTGTGGGACTGGGAGAAAAGAGAGGTTGGGTCAGGTTAATATTTTGATTTCACATTCAATTCTTTGAGGAAGAAGTCTGGTTTATAGGTTATTAATGTTTAATATCCCTGTACACCTCTTGCACGCTCTGATCAAGAATGTTTAAAAAGAAGATTTCTGTTTTTATAAACCAAGAAAATTTATAAATTCCATTTGTCTCATCTTTCCACAACTGTACAAAATACCTTATTTCTGATTCTCATTCTATAGCAATGTGAACATTAGGAGAGAACACCTTCTTAGGATTATACATATTTAAGAAAATGTTGTTTCCCTGATCTCATGTAGAGAAAACTCATATGCCCAGTCTCTCTAGATATAAAACTGGCCATGTTTATTTCTGAAAAAATTACATCCCTCTTCATTGTCCTCAGGTTAGTGGCCACATGAGAATGCATTTCAAAGGTGAAGACCTTTCAGAAATATGCCAGATATTTCTGTACTGTTTTAATAATTCACTGTTAACAGTTCAGATTTCAAGGTAGGCAAGGGTCACATACATCCTTTTTCATATAGAAATGATCACAAAATTATTTCCTCAGTAGAGAATTTTAGGTTTATTTCACAAAATTTTTAGTAAGGAGTAGGATTCCTGCATGATCTGTGAATGCAGTAATAGTAGGCCTCATCTGTACATTGTCACCAAAATTCCTAGAAGTCTTCACCAAGCTGGAACATTCCTCATGTATGAACCTTATTTCTTAGCTTGAAACTGTACCTAGGAGGAATCTTTTGTTCTCAGTGCTGCCAAAAGTTCCATCTTCCAGAAGTGACCTCAGTTTAGCACCTGCTCATAAGATGTGTTTGCACGTCGTTGGTATGTTATGGTGACATATATGTTCCCCTCAAGGAGACTGTCATAGAATTCAGAAGACGTTAACATTTTTCCATCTGTGTGTGTGAAAGTGACGTTTCCTGTTAATTTTGTTCCCTTGCTGAACTCTCCAAGCAAAAGCCTTCTGTGGGAGGCAGAATGATGTCATTACAGTCATAGCATAAATTTTTCAACCTTTAGAATGAGACATATTGTGGCATATATTTCACTACTTTTAAAAGCAGTGAAACAAAAACTTGAGGATGATAATATCCATTTTATTTTTTCAACGTGTTAGTTTCCTGAGCCAGGAGAATGACTCTAGGTCTACATCTTCACTGGTATACGTTTTTCCTCTAAAGCCTTAGGATAGACAAGTCCATCCAAGGATTTACCTGCTTCTGTTGAAGAAACCATCAGATTTAGCTATTTAATTTCAGAGGCACAATGACTGTCTCTAGAACAAATGAGCTATTTATAGTAAAAGGTATCATGGTTAGTAATTTAAAAATAAAACAAAAGCAGATGTTCAATTTTAGCTCTTCATGTAAAGAGCTTGGAATTTGTCACTATATCCATATAACAAGAAAAATGTTGAAAAAGCTGAAAATGAACTTTCCTTGGATCCATTAGAGAACTGAGTTTGCAGGACAAACTGCCACTCTGAATCATGGAAAGACAGGCAAATCTGGAGGGTCACCACCAAGACCTCTTTTTCTGAAGAAGTAACTGGAGCAATCAAATGGTCAAACCAAAAACTGAACCCGTTGCTGTCTTGTCAATTCCAACTCATAGAAACCCTGGTGGCACAGTAGTTAAGAGCTTGGCTGCTAACCAAGAGGTCAGCAGTTCGAATCTACCAGCTGCTCCTTGGAAACTCTATAGGGAAAGTTCTACTCTGTCCTATAGGGTAACTATGAGTCGGAATCAGCTCGAAGGCAGCAGGTTTTAATAAAGTGGTAGGACCACTTAAATGGTAATTTTGATGAACTGTTTGAGGCTGAGTGAGAAATAGTATTAGAGTGAGAAACTCCTGGGGCTGCAGTCTTCAGAAGGCTTCCACGCTTTTGTGGGTGTTATCTCCAGTAACCCCACTAGGTTTTCATGTTGAAGAAGAAGAAAGATTCCTTCTTGGATCTGGCAGGGGGAAGGGAAATTGTGAAATACACTCAGAGCATTTTCAGTAACAAAGGGCTACTCTCCAGGGAAAAGACTTTACCAGATCCTTAGGATATGTCTCATACTCTAACCCCCTTTAGTCTTTCTATAGCACCTAAGGAGCTAAAAAGCTAAGAAACACTTGTGAAGATCACTGCCCAGGGAATCAGGCTTACTATGAAACAAACAAAACAGTGATTTAATCATAAGATTATGGAACATTCCCCCTCACTCCCACACACACACCTCTTACAACCATACCAATGAGGTTCCAGTATAATAACAGTGTATTACAGCAAAAAGAGCTGCAAGGCACAGACTCCATCTAAAAAGTAGTTTTGAGGAAAAGACAAAGAGAAGAGAAGAGACAAAAAACAGGACATTAAAAAAAAATGAAGCTCTGGCATTTATACCTACAGCAAACATTAAACACAGCCCAATTCCTAGCCAGGTTAACATAAAATCTCACACTAAATTCCTGTTTAACTCAGTTCCTATTACCTGACACATTATGTTCAGCTTTTACCAAAAATCATAAGGCATGCCAAAAGGCAAGAGAAAACACAGTCTGAAGAGACAAAGCAATTATCACAGCCAGACTCAGATATGACACAGATGAAGAAATTTTCCTACTTGGAATTTTAAAATAACTATGATTAATATGGAGCCCTGGTGGTGCAGTGGTCAAGAGATTGGCTGCTAACCAGAAGGTAGGCAGTTAGAATCCACCAGCCACTCCTTGGAAATCCTATGAGGCAGTTCTACTCTGTCCTATAGAGTCACTATGAGTCAAAACCAACTTGACGGCAACAGGTTTTGAGTTTTTTGTTGTTGTTGTTATGATTAAAATATTAAGGGATTGAATGGAAAAAGTAGATGACATGCAAGAACATATGGTTAACGTAAGCAAAGAAAAACTCTAAGAAAGTATCAAACAGAAATACTAGAAATAAAAAACACAGTAACAGAAATGAAGGATGCTTTTGATGAGCACCCAGTAGACTAGACATGGCTGAAAAAGAATCAGTGAACTTGAAGACAGATCACTAGAAACTTTATATACTAAAATTCAAAGCAACAAAAAAAGAAGGATAAAAACAGAACAGAACACTTAAGAACTGTGGTATAATTACAAAAGGTGTAACATACTTGTAATGGGAATACCAGGAGAAGAAATAAGAGAGCAGAAGAAATATTTGAAGTAATAATGGCTGAGAATTTCACAAAATTAATGACAGACACCAAACCAGACATCCAGGAAGCTCAGAGAACACCAAGCAGAATAATTACCAAAAAAATCTACCCCAGGCACATTGTATTTAAAGTGCAGAAAACCAGAGACAAGGAGAAAATCTTGAAAAAAGCCAGAGGAAAAAACACCTTATCTAGAGAATCAAAGATAAGAACTACATCAGAATTCTTAGCAGACCACGCAAGCAAAATGAGTGGAGTAAAGTATTTAAAAAATTGAAAGGAAAAACCCAAAAACCTAGAATTCTGTATCCAGTGACATTATTCTTCAAAAGTGAAGGAAAAATACTTTCTCAGAAAAACAAAAACTGAGGAAATTTGTCACCAGTACACCTGCCCTGCAAAAAATATTAAAAGAAGACCTTCAGAGAGAAGGGACATGATATAGGTCAGAAACTTGGATCTACATAAAAGGTCTAAAAGATAATTGTTTGCGTGTAAAGTAATAATATTAACAATGTATTAGCTGAATATAGCCTATGGATATGTGAAATGAATGACTACAGTGGCATAAGGTCTGCAGGGATAAATTGGGATATTCTGTTGTAAGTTTTCTGCACACATATGAAGTGGCACCGTGTTATTTGAAGGTGGATTTGTATTATTTAAATGTGTATATTTCAAACTCTAGGGAAACCACTAAATTTTTTTAAGAAGTGTAATTGATATACAAAGAAAGGAACTAAAATAAAATCATATAAAATGTTTACTTAAAACCAGAGAGGACAATAAAAGGGGGAGAAAAAAGAAACAAAGAACAAATTCACCGAGTAGATACGTGTTGCACACATGGTAGATATTAATCCAACGATATCAGTAATCATTTTAAATGCGAATGGTCTAAATATGCCAGTTAAAAGACAACAATTGTTGGAGTGGGTAAAAAAGCAAGACTTAATTATTTGTTGTCTAGAAGAAACCCACTTTAAATATAAAGACTCAGGTTAAAAGTTAAGAGACGGAGAGAGATATACCATGCTAACACTAATCAAAATAAAGCTGGAGTAGCTATATTAATTTCAGACACAACTGACTTCAGAACCAGGAAAATTATCATGAAGGAAGATGGGAATTACATAATAATACAGGTTTAAATTCTCCAAGAAGATATGGCAATCTTAATGTGTATGCCCACACAACAACATATCAAAATATGTGAAGCAGAGAATGACATAACTACAAGGGGAAATAAACAAATCCACTTCAACACATCCCTTTCAATAACTGATTTATTAAACTGGCAGGAAATCAGTAAGGATATAGTTGACCTGAATAGCACTATCGATCAACTTGATCTAATTAACATTTATAGAATACTTTATCCAACAACAACAGAATACACATTCTTCTCAAACTTGCCTGGAACTTTCTCCACAATAAACCACATTCTATGACATAAAACACACCTTAATGTATTTAAAATAATAGAAATCATATAAAGAGTATTCTCAGACCGCAATGCAATTGAACTAGAAATCAATAACAGTAAGAGATCGGAAGATCCCCAAATAGTTGGAGCTTAAACAATACACTTTTAAAGAATACATGGGTCAAAGAAAAATCTCAACAGAAATTTAAAAAAATAACTTTAACTAAATTAGAATGAAAATCAAACATATCAAAATTGGTGGCATTCTCTGAAATTAGTATTGAAAAAAATTTATAGCATTAAGTGTATATGTTAGAAAACAACACAGACCTAAAATCAATAATCTAAGCTTCTGCCTTGGGAAACTAGAGTGGAAAAATAACAACTTAAGCCTAAATTAACCAGAAGAAAAGAAGTTGAAATTAGAGCAGGAATCAATGAAATTGAAAACAGTAAAGCAACAGAGAAAATTAATGAAACCAAAAGCTGGTTGTTTGAAAAGATCAATAGAAATTAATAAAACTCTAACTAGGCTAACTAAGAAAGAAAGAAAATAGAAAAATTACTAGTATCATAAAGGAAAGAAAGGTCATCATTACTAATCTCATGGACATCAAAAATATAATAAAGGAATATTATGAATGTGCAGAGCCCTGGTGGCAAAGTGGTTAAGAGCTCACCTGCTAACCAAAAGATTGGCAGTTCGAATCCACCAGTGGCTCCTTGGAAACTCCACGGGGCAGTTCTACTCTGTTCTATAGGGTCCTTATGAGTAAGAATCGATTTAATGGCAATGGGAAGAAGAAGAAGAATTATGAATGTCCACACATTTGATCACATAGATGAACTGGACCAATTCCTTGAAAGACACAAATGACTAAAACTTACACAGGAGAAACAAGTACTATGAATCAGTCTGTATCTATTAAAGAAATTGAATCTATAATTAATAACCTTCCAAAAGAGAACGCACAGAGCCCGGTGGTTTCACAGGTGAATTCTACCAAATATTTAAGGAAGATTTGACACCAATTTTCCACAATCAATTCTAGAAAATAGAAACAGAGAAACACCTGCTGACTCATTCTATGAGACCAGTTTTATCCTAATACCCAAATCAGTTGAAGGTATTACTATAAAGGAAAATTATAGAACAATATCTCTTATAAACATATATGCAAAAATCTTCACCAAAATATTTGTAAATTAAATTCAACAATGCATAAAATATATATACCAGGACTAAGTGGGATTTATTACAAGTAAGTTGAAGACTCATCCAACACTTGAAAATCAAACAATGTAATCCGCCACATCAACAGGCTAAAAGAAGAAAAATCATACAATCATATAAATTGATACAGAAAAAAAAATTGACAAAATCTAATGCTCATTAATGACAAAAACCATCAGAAAACTAGTAATAGAGAGGAAATTTATCAATTTTAGATACAACATCTACAAAATACTAATGCTAAATCATATTTAATAATGAGAAACTGGACAGTTTCCCCCTAAAACTGGGAGCAAGGTAAGGATGTCTTCTCTTACAACTGGTATTCAATATAGTACTGAAAGTCTTAGAAAGTGTAATAAGACAAAAAAAAAAAAAAAAGGGAAATAAAATGTATACAGATTGGGAAGGAAGAGAATAAAACTGTCTATGTAGGATGCATGGTTACCTATGTTGAAAATCCCAAAAGAACCTACCAAAAAAATAATGCTTCTGGAACTAATAATCCAGTATAGCAAGGTAAGAGGTTGCAAGATTAACATACAAAAGTCAATTGCTTTCTTATATAGCAGTAATAAACAAACGTAATGTGAAATTTATAAAACACAATACCATTTGCACTGGTACCAAAAATTAAATGCTAAGTATAACTATAACAAAACTCTGATGAAAGAAATCAAAGAAGTTCTAAACAAATGGAGAGCTAATTCAAGTTCATCAATTCGGTGACTTAATATCGTTAAAATGTCAATTGTTCCCTATTTGATCTACAGATCCAACTTGGTCTCAATCAAAATCCCAGTAAACTATGGTGTAGATATCAATAATCTGTTCCTAAACTATATCTGGAAAGATAAAATGCCTATAATACTCAACCCAGTATTGCAAAAGAACAACAAAATTTGAGGACTCACATAACGTGGTTTCAAGACTTACAACAAACCTACAGTAATCAAGAAAATATGTACTGGCAAAATAATAGACACATAAATGAATGGAACAGAACATAGTTCTCAGAAATAGACACACACAAATATAGCAAACTTATAGACTCACACAAATACAGTCAAATGATCTTTGACAAAGGATCAAACGCAGTTTAATGGAGAAAAGATAGTCTTTTCAAAAAATAATGGAAAAATTGGATATCCATTTGAAAAAAAAGAACAAAGGCACAGTCCATATAACTTACCCAAAAAGTCGATTTAAAATGACTCATAGACCCATATTCAAAATGCAAAACTAAACACTTCTGGAAGAATATTGTTGTTAGGTGCCATCTAGTTGGTTCCAACTCAAAGTGAACCCTATGCACAACAGAACAATATGATGCCTGGTTCTCTGTCACCCTCACAATTATTGCTATGGTTGAGCCAATTGTTGCAGCCACTGTGTCAATCCACCTCCTCTTTTTTGCTGACCCTATACTTTACCAAGCATGATGTCCTTCTCTAGGGACTGCTTCCTCCTGATAACATGTCCAAAGTACGTAAGACGAAGTGTCTCCGTACTCACTTCTAAGGAGCGTTCTGCCTGTACATCTTCCAAGACAGAGTAGTTTTTCCTTCTAGCAATCGATGGTATATTCAATATTCTTCACCAACACCATAATTCAAAGCTTCATTTCTTCTTCCGTCTTCCTTACTCATTGTACAACATTCACATGCAGAAGAGGCGATTGAAAATACCATGGTTTGGGTCAGGCACATCTTAGTCCTCAAAGTGACACCTTTGCTTTTTATACTTTTCCAGCAGATTTTCCCAAGGCAATATGTCATTTGATTCCTTGACTGCTGCTTCCATGGGTGTTGATTGTGGATCCAAGTAAAATGAAATCCTTGACAACTTTAATATTTTCTCCATTTCTCATGATGTTGCTTATTGGTCCAGTTGTACGAGTTTTTGTTTTCTTTATGTTGAGGTATAATCCATACTGAAGGCTGTAGTCTTTGATACTCATCAGTAAGTGTTTCAAGTCCTCTTTACTATCAGCAAGCAAAGTTGTGTTATCTGCATATCGCAGATTGTTAATTAGTCTTCTTCCAGTCCTGATGCTGTGTTCTTCTTCATATAGTCCAACTCCTCAGATTATTTGCTCAGCATATGGATTGAATAAGTATGGTGAAAGGGTACAACCCTGATGCACAACTTTTCCAATTTTAAACCATGCAGTATCCTCTTGTTCTGTTCTAACCACTACCTTTTGGTCTATGTACAGATTCTGAACGAGCACAATTAAGTGTTCTGGAATTCCCATTCTTCGCAATGTTATCCATGATTTGTTATGATTCACACAGTTGAGCCCTTTGCATAGTCCATAATACACAGGTAAACATCTTTCTGGTATTCTCTGCTTTCAGCCAAGATCCAACTGACTTCAGCAATGATATCCCTCTTTCCAAGTCCTCTTCTGAATCCAGCTTGAATTCCTGGCAGTTCCCTGTGGATGTACTGCTGCAACCGTGTTGGAATTATCTTCAGTAAAATTTTACTTGGGTGTGATAGTAATGATATTGTTCAATAATTTCCACATTCTTCTGTATCACTTTTCTTTGGAATTTGCACAAATATAATCTCTTCCAGCCAGTTGGCCAGATAGCTGTCTTCGAAATTTCTTGGCTTAGATGTGTGAGTGCTTCCAGGTTGTATCCATTTGTTGAAACATATCAATTGGTATTCCATCAACTCTTGGATCCTTGTTTTTCACCAAAGGCTTCAGTGCAGCTTGGACTACTTCCTTCAGTACCATCAGTTCTTGACCATATGCTAAATCCTGAGATGGTTGAATGTTGACCAATTCTTTTTAGTAGAGCTACTCTCTAGAAGAACACATAGGAGAAAATCTATGTGATCTTGATTTTTGGGATGAGTTATTACATACCACACCAAAAGCACAATCCATGAAAAAAGAATTGGTCAGCTGGACTTTACTAAAATTAAAAATGTCTGCTCTGTGAAATACTCCATTAAGGAAATGATAAAGCAGAGGCAGGGCCAAGATGACGGAGTAAGTCAGATGCTTCCAGTGGACCCTCTTACAACAAATACCCAAAAAAACAAGTGAATAGATTATATATGACAATCTAGGAGCCGTGAACATCAAAGGCAAAGTGGAGGAACCGGACTGCACGACAGGTGGAGGGAGAGACGGCTTGGAAGCAGCGAGGAGTTGCCAACCTGACCTGGCGAAAGCATGAGCCTTTCAGGCATGATCAGCTCATGGGTGAATGGTAAAGTGGGCAAGTAGTGGTGCTTGGGACGCATATACTGCACCGGGAGAGACCCAATGGCAGAGAGTCTACTTGGCAACCCAGAACCAGTGAGAAGCAGCCCTCGATCGGTGAAAGGTAAGTACTTGCGTCCGGCCTACCGCGGGGATCAAAAACACCTGCCTTAGGGAAAAACCTCTCTCCCATTTACCTCCCCGCTGACTACTCTACACTGGGTACCTGACTGGCTTCAGCAAATGCCAAGTGCCCTGGGCTGGAAGTAGGATCCATTACATGCCCTGAGCCATTCTCCCAGCCTTGGAGAGTGAACAAATTAACAAACAGGGGAAAAAATAAATTGCCGGCTCCCCTAAGCCAGGAACTCAGGGTAGGCACAGCTCCTTTGCCTAGTCAAAGGCATAAGGGATCCACGGACTCTAAGTGTTTTTCCCCCTGCATAGAATTGTGTAGGCCCATTTCAACAGTGTAGGCCCTAATTACTGCACTACAACAGGGTATATACCTAAAGTCTAACTGAAGTGGCAGGTTTGTGACATTTGATGCTGCTCTGCTGATTAAGCAGGGTCTTCACCTACCCACATCAGGGGTTTGAGGACTGGTGGCACCAATCACGCCACCTAGCCACCTGCCATAGGGGCCCGTGAATAAGAGGTGGCCCCCAATCCTTACAGCCAACAGCACTGTCTGCTTGTAGTGCAGCTGCAAAACCCACTTACCTACATGCTTTAGGGAACAGGGACACGCTTTACTACTGGAAACTCGAGGGCAGTGGTCGGCCCCCTGCTTGGCTCAGAGCGTGTCCCCCTGCTGCAGCTAGATGCCTGTGACTACAACAATCACCCATGCCTGTCTAGGACTGTAGGTGAGAGTCTGCACCACACACTTGGTGGCTATCTACCTGGGCACCTGAGCTGAATCCATACAGGAGGAGTGGGCAGACTCCTGAGCTCACATACCAAGTAACAGATCTAACCACCTGGTGACAGGAAATTAGAGATTCAACGGTGCCAATGTTCAGACTAGCTCACACGAGCAGCCTATTTGGGCATATCAAAACAAAAAAAGAAGCTAGGACACAGTAAGCAAACATAAAATAAATAAATATAATAACTTATTGATGGCTCGGAGACAACAGTCAATATCAAATCACATAAACAGGCAGATGATGATGGCTTCAGCAAGATCCCAAAATGAAGAATTGAGAAATTTTCCAGAGGAGGAAAATTTCTTGGAATTACTGGAGGCAGAATACAAAAGATTAATATACAGAACTCTTCAAGAGATTAGGAAGGAAATTAAGCAAGACACAGACATGGAATAGAGGAAATTAAAAAGATTAGACAAGAGCAAAATGACAAATTTAACAGGCTGCAAGAATCCATAGAGAGACAGCAATCAGAAATCCAGAAGATTAACAAAAAAATTTCACAATTAGACAACTCAATAGAAAGTCATAGGAGCAGAATTGAGGCAAAGGAAGCCAGAATTAGTGAGTTTCAAGATAAAGCACTTGACACCAACTTATCTGAGGAAAAATCAGATAAAAGAATTAAAAAAAAGAACAAGAAACCCTAAGAATTCCTTGGGATTCTATTAAGAGGAATAACCTACGAGTGATTGGAGTACCAGAACAGGGAGGCATAACAGAGAATATGGAGAGAATTGTTGAAGATTTGTTGGCATAAAACTTCCCTGATACCATGAAGGATGACAAGATATTTATCTAAGATGTTCATCGAACCCCATATAAGGCAGATACCAAAAGAAAGTCACCAATACATATTATAATCAGACTTGCCAAAACCAAAGATAAAGACAGAATTTTAAGAGCAGCTAGGGATAACTGAAAAGTCATCTACAAAGGAGAGTCAATAAGAATAAGCTCAGACTACTCAGCAGAAACATGCAGGCAAGATGGCAATGGGATGACATATATAAATCCTTGAAGGAAAAAAAATTGCCAGCCAAGAATTATATATCCAGCAAAACTGTCTCTCATATATGATGGTGAAATTATGGCATTTCTGGATAAACAGAAGTTTGGGGAATTTGCAAAAACCAAACCAAACCAAACCAAAATTACAAGAAATACTAAAGGGAGTCCTCCAGTTAGAAAATCAATAACATCAGATAACAACCCAAGACTAGAACACAGGACAGAGCAAACAGATATCAACCCAGATAGGAAAGTCACAAAAATAAACCAAAGCTAAAACACTGAAAATAGGGAAACAGATGTCAATATGTAAAAGACAACAACATTAAAACAAAAAAGAGAGAGTTAAAAAATGTACACATAGATTTTTCATATAGAGACGAAGTCAAGGCAATATAAAGAAATAAAGGACTGGTATAAACTTAGAAAAATAGGGGTAAATATTAAGGTAACCACAAAGGAAACTAACAATCCTACAAGTCAAAATAAAAAAGTAGAAAGATATAAAGTCTTAGCAAATACAAAATCAACAACAATGAAAAAGATGAAAAGAAAATACATAAAGAAAAATGACTCAGCACAGAAGATTAAGTAGAACAAAGAATCTGTGAACAACACACACACCAAAAAAACATCAAAATAACGGCACCAAACTCATACCTATCAATAATTATGCTGAATGTAAGTGAATTAAATGCACCAATAAAGTGACAGAGAGTGGCAGATTGGATAATAAAACACGATCCATCTCTATGCTGCCTACAGGAGACACACTTTAGACTTAAGACACAAACAAACTAAAACTCAAAGGATGGAAGAAATACATCAAGCAAACAACACTCAAAAAAGAGCAAGAGTGGCAATATTAATCTCTGACAAAACAGACTTTAAAGTAAAATCCACCACAAAGGATAAGGAAGTACACTAACGATTAAAGGGACAATACACCAGGAGGACATAACTATAAGAAATATTTACACACCCAAAGACAAGGCTCCAAAATACATAAAACAAACTAAGAACATTGAAAAGAGAAACAGACAGCTCCACAATAGTAGTAGGAGACTTCAACACACCACTTTCAGTGAAGAACAGAACATCCAGAAAGAAGCTCAATAAAGACACGGAAGATCTAAATGCTACAATCAAACAACCTGATCTCAAAGATATATACCAAGCACTCCACCTAACAGCAGCCAAGTATATTTTCTTTTCCAACGCACATGGAACATTCTCCAGAATAGACCACATATTAGGCCATAAAGCAACCCTTAACAAAATCCAAGGCATCGAAATATTACAAAGCATCTTTTCTGACCATAAAGCCATAAAAGTAGAAATCAACAACAGAAAAAGCAAGGAAAAAAATCAAACACCTGGAAACTGAACAACACCTTGTTCAAAAACTACTGGGTTATAGAAGAAATTAAGAACAGAATAAAGAAATTCATAGAATCAAATGAGAATGAAAAATCCTACCAGAACCTTTGGGACACAGCAAAAGCAGGGCTCAGAGGTCAGCTTATAGCAATAAATGCACACATCCAAAAAGAAGAAAGGGCCATAATCAAAATTTTAACTCTACAACTGGAACAAGTAGAAAGACAGCAGCAAAAGACGCCCTTGGGCACCAGAAGAAAAGAAATAATAAGAATTAGAGCAGAATTAAATGAAATAGAGAATAGAAAAACAATTGAAGGAGTTAATAAGACCAAAAGCTGGTTCTTTGAAAAGATCAATAAAATTGATAAACCATTTGCCAAACTGACAAAAGAAAAACAGGACAGGAACCAAATAACCTGTTTAAGAAATGAGATGGGTGATATCACAACAGACCCAACTGAAATTAAAAGCATCATAACAGAATACTATGAAAAACTGTACTCTGACAAATTTGAAAACCTAGAGGAAATGGACAAATTTCTAGAAACTCATTACCTACTTAAACTAACACAAACAGGTAGAACAATTAAATAAACTCATAACAAAAGAAGAGATTGAGAAAGTACTTTAAAAACTCCCAACAAAGAAAAGCCCTGGCCCAGATGGCTTCACTGGAGAATTCTACCAAACTTTCAGAGAACAGTTAACACCACTACTACTAAAGGTATTTCACAGCATGGAAGAGGATGGAATACTCCCAAACTCATTCTATGAAGCCAGCATAACCCTGATACAAAACGAGGTAAAGACACCACGAAAAAAGAAAAATACAGACCAATACACCTCATGAACATTGATGTAAAAATCCTCAACAAAATTCTAGCCAATAGAATTCAGCAACATATCAAAAAAATAATTCACCATGATCAAGTGGGATT
>NW_004443979.1:12317928-12364356 GCF_000243295.1 Trichechus manatus latirostris
GTATGTATAAATTTTTGTATGGGAGACTAACTTGAAATGTAAACTTCATTTAAACTATAATGATAAACAACAACAAAAAAAGAAAATGATAAAGCAAACCATAGTCTGGATAAAAATATTTGCAAAGTGCATAGCTGAAAAAGAACTTGTATTCAAAATATGTAAATAACTGTTAAAACTCAAGAATAAGAAAACAAACAAAACAAACTCAAAACATTAAAACAAACACCTCACCAAAGAAGATACACAGTTGGCAAATAAGCATATGTAAAGACACTCAACATCGTTTGTCATTAGGAAATTGCAAATTAAGACAAGAATAAAATACCACTACACACCTATTAGAACAGGTCAAATCCTAAAACCAGACAATACCAGATCTGTAAAGGATGTGGAACCATAGGAACACTCATTAATTGCTGGTGGAAATGCAAAATGGTACAGTCACTTGGAAGACAGTTTAACGGTTTCTTACAACGCTGAATATCATCTTACCATACAATTCAGTAACTGCACTTCTAGATTTTGTTTTGAAAACTTATGTTCACACAAAAATATAGATGTTAACGTTGACAGCAGCTTTATTCATTATTGCCAAAAACTGCAAGCAATCAAGATGTCCTTCAACAGGTGAATGGATAAACAAACTGTGGTACATCTATACAACGGAATGTTATTCCATGATAAAAAAGAAACGAGATAGCAAGCCATTGAATGACATGGATGAATCTTAAATGCATATTGCTAGTTGAGAGAAGCCAACATGAAAAGGTTATACATAATGTATGATCTTATTATAGAACATTCTGCAAAAGGCAAAACTATAGAAACTGTAGAAAATATCAATGGTTGTCTTGGAGAGGAGGCAAAGAGAAAGTTGAATGTGCAGGGGATTTTTTAGGGTGATGAATCTATTCAGTATGATACTGTAATGGTGAACATGTAAGATTATGCGTTTGTGAAAAACCCATAGAACTTTACAGTGCAAAGAGTGAAGCTTATTGTATGCAACCTTGAAATAATTATTTGAGAGGTTGAGAGATCCCAGGATGGAAAGCAGAATTTGAAAAAAAAAAAAAAACCTGTATTACAAATGTATGACCCAATGTCACCAAAGGTGGTGGAAGGAAGTTGCTGACTTAAGTAAATTTAGAAACAAGTGAGTCTATAAGACTAAAGGCAAAAGATCTATGCATAAGCATTATAATCTAGTTGGAAAAGTTTTTACCCACAGATGAATGGGTTAACCTTTTTAATATTGCTATAAATGTATATTGGAATTGTACAATTAAATAAGTGGATTTCAGATAGTGGAAGCCAGGTTTCTTACTTTTGGTACTGGAATTTATACATATGCAATGGGAGGTTAGAACGATCCATGTGGTAATGCATTAAAGTTGGAGATATCAGTATAAAATCATGTTTAGCTTAATATAGATACAGATAGCTGCATATATATATATATTTATAGGTATCTATACATGCATGAGTTAGTATACATACATATATTTCTTTTCTCTGACAGCTGAAAAAGTCCAAAAAAAAAATGACACTTCCTTAGCAATGAACACACCTGGTGTCAAGATCTTGGTTTCTAATATCATTCTCCAATAAAAGGAATCAGAGCTCCTTGGAGAAATGGCTGATTCTAGGACTGGGGCAGGAAACACACAAGATAAGCGTGGAGCATATTGTAGTGCCAAAAAGTAAGAAAGTGCCCAAAAAGAAAAAAAAAAAAAAGCCCACATTAATGGGATATGTCAAAAGGGAAACAAGGTCCAACTGAAAAAAGCCCCCAATGGCCAGCGGTAGAGTAATATGAACACAGAAATAATTAAAGTATCATTGGATTATAACCCAAAGTACAAAATAAACATTCATGAGTCCATACTGATATAAATAAATGATTTAATAAATAAATATGAGTGAAGGGACAAATATCCCTTTCAGAAGAATTATAAATAATTAATGTTGATACTTCACCTTCAAAGAGGTGGAACATAACTCTCTATTCTTTAAGTTTGGGCTGCACAGAATGACTCATTTCCAAAGAGTACGGTATGGAAGGGGCAGAGGAGGAAAACTCTACAGTGTAGAAACTTGATCAATTCTACTTCAGCCAAGTGATCAAGGCCAATATCAATGTGAGGGTGCCTCACACCGGGAGGGCCCCGATGGCAAACAAATGCAAAAGGCACACATTATTTGGGTAAAAATAGTTTATTGTTGTTGAGTGCCATTGAGTTGGTTCTGACTCATAGCAATCCTATGCACAACTGAACGAAATGCTGCCAGGTTCTGCACCATCCTCACAGTCTTTGTTATGTCTGAGCCCATTGTTGCAGCAACTGTGTCAATCCATCTTGTTAAGGGTCTTCCTCTTTTTCACTGACCCTCTACTTTACCAAGCATGATGTCCTTCTCCAGGAACTGGCTCATCCTGATAATGTGTCCTAAGTTGTTGTTGTTGTTAGGTTCCATTGAGCCAGTTCTGACTCATAGTAGGTGTCTTAGTCATCTAGTTCTGTTCCAACAGAAATACCACAAATGGATGGCTTTACAAAGAGAAATTTGTTCTCTCACAGTCCAGTAGGCTATAAGTCCAAATTCAGGGCATCAGCTCCAGGGGAATGCTTTCTCCATCGGCTCTGGAGGAAAGTCCATGTCATCAGTCTTCCTTTGGTCTGGGAGCTTCTCTGCGCAGGAACCTCAGGTCCAAAGGACGCGCTCTGCTCCCAGCACTGCTTTCTTGGTGGTATGAGGTTCCCATGTGTCTCTGCTCGCTTCTCTCTTTTATATCTCAAAAGAGATTGCATTAAGACACTAATCAAGTTTGTCAGCCTCATCAGTACAACCTCATCACAGTGATAGAATTTACAACACATGAGGAGATCACATATAATCTCATCATAGTGGTAGAGTTTACAACACATAAGGACATCACATCAGATAACACAATCATACAATACCAAGGAATCATGACCTAGCCAAGTTGCTACACACATTTTTGGGGGACACAATTCAATCCATGACAGTAGGTGAGATGAAATCGTGACATCCTTGCTTTCAAGAAGCACTATGGCTGTATTGCTTCCAAGACAGATTTGTTCCTTCTTCTGGCAATCCATGGTATAATCAATATTCTTCACCAACACCATAATTCAAAGCATCAATTCTTCTTCCATCTTCATTATTCATTGTCCAGCTTTCACATGCATATGTGGTGGTTGAAAATAGCATGGCTTGGGTCAGGTCCACCTTGGTCCTCAAAGTGACACCTTTGCTTTTTAACACTTTAAAAAGGTCTTTTGCAGCGGATTTGCCCAATGTAATGTGTCTTTGATTTCTTGACTGCTGCTTCCATGGGTGTTGATTGTGGATCCAAGTAAAATGAAATCCTTGACAACTTTAATATTTTCTCCATTTCTCATGATGTTGCTTATTGGTCTAGTTGTGAGGATTTTTGTTTTCTTTATGTTGAGGTCCAATCCATACTGCAGGCTGTGGTCTTAGATCTTCCTCTAGTTTTCAATCTAGTGCTTCAAATAGTTTTCAATTTAGGCAAGCAAGGTTGTGTCATCTGCCTATCACAGCTTGTTATGAGTCTTCCAAGAATCCTGATGCCACATTCTTCTTCATAAAGTCCAACTTCTTGGATTATTTGCTCAGCATACAGATTGAATAATTATGGTGAAAGGATACAACCCTAACGCATACCTTTCCTGACTTTAATCCTCTCAGTATTCCCTCGTTCTGTTTGAATGACTAACTCTTGGTCTATGGACAGGTTCCACATGAGCACAATTAAGTGTTCTGGAATTCCCATTCTTTGCCATGTTATCCATAGTTTCCTATGATCCATACAGTCTAATGCCTTTGCATAGTCCATAAAACGCAGGTAAACTTCTTTCTGATATTCTCTGCTTTCGGCTAAGATCTGTCTGACATCAGCAATGATATCCCTTGTTCCATATCCTCTTCTGAATCTAGCTTGAATTTCTGGCAGTGCCCTGTGGATGCACTGATGCAACCGTTTGTGAATTCTCTTCAGCAAAATTTTACTTGCGTGTGATACTAATGACATTGATCAATAGTTTCCGCATTCTCTTGGATCACCTTTTTTTGGAATGGGCACAAATATATATCTCTTCCAGTCATTTAGCCAGGTAGTAGCTGTCTTCCAAATTTCTTGGCATGGATGAGTGAGCACTTCCAGCGTTGCATCCGTTTGTTGAAACATCTCAATAGGTATTCGGTCAATTCCTGGAGCATTGTTTTTCTGCAATGCCTTGGACTTCTTCCTTCAATACCGTTGTTTATTGATCATATGCTGCTCTCCAAAATGGTTGAACATTGACCAATTCTTTTTGGTATAGTGACTCTGTGTATTCCTTAGTCTTCTTTTGATGATTCCTGAGTTGTTCAATATTTTGCCCATATAAACCTTCAAAATTGCAACGGAAGGCTTGAATATTTTCTTCAGTTCTTTCAGCTTGAGAAATTCTGAGCTTGTTCTTCCCTTTTGATTTTCTAATTCGAGGTCTTTGCACATATCATTATAATATTTGCTTTGTCTTCTTGAGCCGCCCTTTGAAATCTTCTGTTCAACTCTTTTACTTCATTATTTCTTCCATTAGCTTTAGCTACTCTATGTTCAAGAGTGATTTTTGGAAACTCTTCTGACATCCATTTTGGTCTTTTCTTTCTTTCCTGTCTTTTTAATGACCTTTTTCTTTCCTTGTGTATGATGTCGTTTATGTCATCCCACAACTCATCTATAGTCTTTGTTCATTACTATTCAATGCATCAAATCCATTCTTCAGATGGTTTCCAAATTCAGGTGGGATGTACTCGAGGTCGTATTTTGGTTTTTGTGGACTTGTTTTAATTTTCTTCAGCTTCAACTTAAACTTGCATATGAGCAGTTGATGGCCTGTTTTGAAGTTATCCCCTGACCTTGTTCTGACTCATGCAATCAAGCTTTTCTATTGTCCCTTTCGAGAGTTGTAGTCAGTTTGATCCCTGTGTTTTCCATCTGGTGAGATCACATGCATAGTCACTGTTTAGGTTGTTGAGAAAAGGTATTTGTAATGAACAAGTTATTGGTCTTGCAAAATTCTATCACGTCATCTCTGGCATCCTTTCTATCATCAAGGCCATATTTTCCAACTACTGATCCTTCTTCTTTGTTTTCAACTTTTGCATTCCAATCATTTATAATTATCAATGTATCTTGATTGCATGTTTGATCAATTTCAGAGTGCAGAAGTTGGTAAAAACTTCAATTTCCTCATCTTTGGCATTAGTTGTTGGTGAGTAAATTTTAATAATAATCATATTATTTGTTCTTCCTTGTAGTTTATGGATATTATCCTATCACTGACAGCATTGTACCTCAAGATAGATCTTGAAACGTTCTTTTAGACCATGAATGTGACACTATTCCTCTTCAATTTGTCATTCCCAGCAAAGTAGTCCATATGATTGTCTGATTCAAAATAGCCAATACTATTCCATTTTCACTCACTAATATCTATGATATCCATGTTTATGCATTCTATTTAATTTATGATGACTTCCAGTTTTCCTAGATTCATACTTCATACGTTTCACATTCCGATTATTAATGAAGGGTTGCAGCTGTTTCTTCTCATTTTCAGTCATGCCACATCAGCAAATGAAGGTTCCAAAAGCTTGACTCCATCCACATCATTACGGTCGACTTTACTTTGAGGAAGCAGCTCTTCCCTTATTGTACTTCGAGTGCCTTCCAATCTGAGGGACTCATGTTTCAGGCACTGTATCAGACAATGTTCTGCTGGTATTCATAAGATTTTCACTTGCCAGTTTTTTCAGAAGTAGATTGCCATGTCCTTCTTCCTAGTCTGTCTTAGTCTGGAAGCTCCACCAAAATCTTTCCACCATGGGTGATGCTGCTAGAGTTTGAAATACCATTGGGATAGCCTCTAGCATCACAACATGAAAGCCACCACAGTATGACAAACTGACAGACACGTGTTGGAAAAATATGATACTACCTATTAATGGTAAAAAAATTACATATTAATTTTAGAAAAAGGTATCATAAATGTAAAGAAGAAAATAGTGAAAACCCATAATTGCACCACCCAGAGATACTACAGTTTTTATTTATTTATTTATATTTAACAATTTATTTTATTTTGGATGTTGTGGTTGAGAATATACACAGCAGAACAAACATCAACAATTTCTATATGTACAACTCAGTAAGAATGATTACATTCTTCAGGTTGTGCAAACATTCTCACCATCCTTTTCTGAACTGTTCCTCCCCCCATTAACACAAACTCACTGCTCCCTAAGTTTCCTATCTAATCTTTTGAGTTGCTGTTGTAAATTTGATTCCTATTTTTCTAAAGGTTAGTATGTTATTATCTAGCCATAACACCTTATTTTAAATCAAATTGTTTCCATAATAATGTTTCAAAGGATAAGCATTTCTATATTAATGTTGTTGTTGTGTGCTGCCAAGTCAATTTTCAACTTATAGCGACCCAATGTGACAGAGTAGAACTGCCCCATAGGGTTTTCTAGGCTCTAATCTTTACAGGAGGAGCCACTGTGGCACAATGGTTAAGCTAACTAAAAGGTCGGAGAGCAAACCAACCAGCTGATCCTTGGGAGAAAAGATCTGGTGATCTACTCCCATACAGATTATAGCCTAGGAAAACTTACGGGACAGTTCTTCACTGTCACATTAGGTCAATATGAGTCAGAATTGACTTGATGGTACACAGCAACAACAATCCTTATAGGGGTACATTGCCAGGTCTTTTCTCCCTGGAAGCCACTGGGTGGGTTTAAACCACTGATCTTTTGGTCAGCAGCCAAGCACTTAGCCATTGCACCACCAGGTCTCCTTTATATTAATGTAATCATGCTTAAAATGTAATTGAACCTTTTTAAGGCAATTCTGCCCCATATCGGGTTCTAGAATTTGAGCCTATTGTATCATCAAGTACATAATTTTGGGAAACACAAATAACTTACATATAATTGTATTAGTGAGAAGGTATCATACAAATTGTGCCTATATAATGGGTTTTGACTGAAAGCATTTGCTAATCAAATAAATCAACTGTATTTTAAAATATCCGAACTGCTTGACATCCTAGGCATAGAGTCAATTTGATTGGTAGCCCTTTCCATTTATGAGGAATTCATCCATTCAATTAATATTTGAACACCTAATCTATGCCAGGCAATTTTCGGGGCCCTGGGGACAACAGTGAACCAAGAGGATACAGTTTCTGACTTCATAGAACTTAAATTCTAGTGGTGGTGGTGGTGGTGGGGTCAAACAGATAATAGCTGTATCTACAGTCAAATGGTGATACATGCAATTGAGAAAAATAAACAGAGAAGTAGGATAGGAAATGAGTAGGGGTGGTGAGAACACAAGGGTTGCCTTCTGCACATAGAGCTCTGAGAAGTTATAATTCTCAGAATTATGGAAATCCTAGGCTTCTTACAGTGATTGTGGAAAGGGCATAATGACATCAGCTCTGATGGCCTCAAAGCAGATAAACGAGGTAAGGGGAAAATTTTTTCAGGATGGTAGGATAATAGATGTTCCATGAACACCCTGAATTCATGGATCCTCTCTTAACTCTTGTCCTTGTGACATGGAACTCATAGAAGGAGCAGTTGTACCTGGGGAGATCCTGTCCTCCCACCAGTGGTGGCTGTCATGGATTGAATTGTGTCCCCCCAAAATATCTGTCAACTTCGCTAGATCATGATTCCCAGTATTGTGTGATTGTCCACTATTTTGTCATCTGATGTGATTTTCCTATGTGTTGTAAATCCTGCCTCTATGATGTTAATGAGTCAGGATTAGAGGTAGTTATGTTAATGAGGCAGGACTCAATCTACAAGATTAGGTTGTGTCTTAAGTCAATCTTTTTTGAGATATAAAAGAGAGAAATGAGCAGAGAGAGATGGGGACTTCATACCTCCAAGAAAGCAGTGCCAGGAGCAGAGCATATCCTTTGGACTCGGGGTCCCTCTGCAGAGAAGCTCCTAGATCAAGGGAAGATTGATGAAAAGGGCCTTCCCCCAGAGCTGACAGAGAGAGCCTTCCCCTGGAGGTGGCACCCTGAATTTGGACTTCTAGCCTCCTAGACTGTGAGAGAATAAATTTCTCTTTGTTAAAGCCATCCACTTGTGGTATTTCTGTTATAGCAGCGCTAGATAACTAAGACAGTGGCCAGAAGGCTGGGCAAGAGATTGTCTAGTCTTGTGCATGCATTTAGCAAAACACAGTGGCTTTGCCCCATCCCCATGAGCACCAAGTCTGTCCATAAGAGACCTCTTTTCATGAGATCTCTTAACTTCCTGGCTAGGTAAATATGTACATGTTCTCAAATACTTTTATATTTTACAGATTTAACTATATTAACAAATTTATCTTTCTGAGCCTCCAATATACTTTTCTGTAAAATGAAATGGTATGACTAAATGGTGTAATGAATTATTATGGTAAAAAAAGAGAAAAACTAAATCATTTCATTTTTCAGCATCCAATGCCATAAAACATAAAACCAGGGAATATACAGGTAATGCAACATGTATTTATTATCAGAAACATTTATTATTGGGTTTACAATTTATATAATAAAAACAATAAAAATTATTAGTTCTTTTAAACATGAAATTTCCACACTATAAATCATGTGACATCAGGTGATTTTAGCAATTGAGACAAAACTGAAACACAAGACAAGCTCACAAATGTTGCCAAGAAATTGAACAGAGTTTAAAGGGAATTTGAGCTGAAATTTGAGGCAAGGTTTGTGATTTATAGTTCAGGCTGGGAAATTGTTAGTTATTTTTTATTCTGTAGTTTGAACTCTGTGGAATCAAACAATATGTAATGAATTGCTTTAAATTTATTTTTCAGATTTACAAACTTCTTCTACATATGAAACTAGAAATCATCCTGAAAGTCATGAAGGAATGTTTCTTCCATTCAAAAGAAAAAGGTGTAGAAGGTAAATAAAAGTTTTACTGGGAGTTTAAAGCAGTCTCTTTTTCTCTACGTACACTGTCCTTCACATGAGTTTGGTTCTTCTGTTATTTTAGGATAGGGCTAGTGGGCTGATGACATAGATTTATAAAGTGCTAAGGTGATGAGATTATGAGAGCAGATGTACATTTTCTGATTTATAGGACAGTACATAGACTATTTTATCTTCCCTCTTCAGAGCTCACAATCTAGAAGTATATAGGAAATGCTTAAATTCATTCATTTATTCAGCAATTATTTATTGAGCACTTATTACATACCAGGTGCTATTCTGGGATATAATATCAATAGCAAAAGAAGACTCACTTTACCCTGATGGAGACTACTGGTGACTGAAGGAGATGGACATTAATCAAGTAATCACACACATTAATAAAGGCTAGAAAGGAGTGATGTGTAAGATGGTATACTAGGGAATTTGGCTTAGATTAGGGAAGTGAGAGATAACTATTCCTAAAGTAATAAACATCAAGGAGGAAGGCAAAGAATATGTAGAAGTTAACTGGTAGCTGAGGCCAGGAAAGAGCATCTCAGACACAGTATATTTAGGAAAATATGTTGGCAGAGACATAGCTTAATATGAGTTTAATGTTAACATATAAGAGCAAATAATAGAATAATTGCTTATAAAAATGCTGCAACTGACTTTGCATTAAATATGTATTTCAAACTCCAAAAATATTAAATTGTTTCAGTTAGGGAGATGAGATCACAAGTGGCTCTTTTACTTTTTCTCTATTTTTCTAAATATAGTTAAAATAATTTCATATAATAGAAAAATTTAGAACAAACAAAATTGTTGAGTTAGCTGTATTGTGTTTTACCAAATAGCTTGTATTCTCGCTTCTTTATTAAAAAATAAGTTTAGCATTCAACACCTAATTTTTAATCAATGTAAGCTGATACTTAAAAAAATATTACATCCTTTTAAAAGCTCCCATTTATAGCTAATGCTATTCTGGCACAGAGGGCAGCCTTACAGGAGAAGGGGGTGCTCTACCCTGAGAGAGACCTCTCCACTAGTCAGAATGCTCATTATCAGTCTGATTATCCCCTGATAATTGGCCTGCCTGTGGAAATAATAGGCTGGGATGACTTAATTCCGTGCTGACATATTCACAGCATCCTACACACTGCATTCTACACTTCGTAACTTTTCTTTAAATAATGGAAGAATCTGATTCTAGCTGTTAGAATACTTTATTTACTCAACATTTTACTTCCTGTGAACATTGAAGAACCATTCTGCTGAAACCTAGGGAATACTTGTTGTTTGTGTTGAACTTCTCAATGTTGGCAATAAATCTTACATAACTTCCAAGTTTCTTATTTTGTCTGGATACAACACTCTCCAAAAAGACATGCCTCCCTTTTTGGACTCTGTTAAATTTACTCATAGAACAACACCCTTAGAATGCAATCACTTGGCTTGTTAATGCTTACCAGCATTTCAACACTTCTAGATGGCTGGCTGATAGCCAAATGAGTCTAGGGAAAGGCCAATGAGAGAAATAGTGAAGGAATTTTTCAGAGAAAAGAGTATTTGCTTTTGTGTGTTTCTTGAAATAATTAGCTTGAATTAGTCTAATGCTCATGGGTAGTCTCTTTAAAGCTTTCAATCTGGGATTCAGATGTCCTCAGTTTTATATGTCTACTGCTCTCGAAAACTTGTTAGCAGTACGAGGATGTTTGCATCCTTTAAGTCTCTCTCTCTCCCTTTTATTTTTTTAGGTGCATATATTTATCTGTTTGATAAATAGTTCACACACTGGCCAGAAACCAAGTGGACAAACTGTACTCACTAACCCCTTAATACTTGGCTCCTTTGTATAATGACCCAGCCCATTATTAGATAATGAAAGAGTGTATGAGAAAGTGGGAGATTATTTATGATGGAAACAAAATGAAACTAATGGGACAAGATTTGAAAGCTGTGATGCATGAGAGGTGCTATGCAGGCAGCTCTGGCACCATGACAAACAAAGATAAAGGCTCAGTGGGAAGCAGCAGTGTGAACATGACTATGAAGAAGAAAGAATGGATTTTCTGAATGAATCCTTGCCATCTGGTGTTTGTTTAATACACAATGAAGGTCAAATGGCTACTGATCCTTTTTTCTATAGTCCAGTGACTACAAGAATGAGAGGAATCAATGAGTTTATCGATATGTCTGGAAATGACTCACCATATGATCTGATTGCGTCAATAAAACTGAAGCAACTTGTCATTACTCTTTCAAATGTGGTTCGGATCTATGACTATAATTCTTTATTTTTTTTCAGCCAGTTTGCTGGATCAAATGTGACAGGTTCTTTTTTCAACATTAATCTTTTGAGGCATTTAATTTTATATATACATACAATTAATAGGAAGGGTCAGGAGGAAAGTCTGCTCATAAAGCGGGATGTTTCTCCGATTTTCAAATAGATCGATTAAACATTTGTTTCTGTTGAATGGCAGTGGATTAAAAAATATTTTTTTCCATTTTGCTTTTTCTATGTATGAGATTGACAACACACCTATTTAATGTAATTATTCCTAGGGGACATATTAACTTTTGGTGAAATATGTTTATTAAGCATGATATGTAAACAGCAGACGCTTTGGGGAAATCATACGTAAGTTGAACATATTATTTTACGTAACATTGTCTCTCCTACAGGTTGTTCCAATAATGTACTTCCATAGTATGATCCTGGAACTTTTACCCTTTACTGCAAAAGTTGCAGGGCTTTCTGTTGTTCTTTTCTAAAGACTAAAATAAAAGATACTTTTCTCACATTAATATTTCTCAGCTGCCATGAAAGCAGGGATAGGAGAAGCCAAAAATAGAGGAACCAGCTGTGGGAGGCTGCTTTTTTTTCTTTTTTTTTCAGGACAACTCAGAAGAGTCTTTCAAATTCATTCCATAAGAGTGTGTTAATGCAGATCCTGTTTCACATGCCTGCATGCTATGGTTTAGAAGCTGATATACATTCAATAGCGACACAGATCTAACTATTGTAGATGTAGTAGAATTATTAAGTTTGCCTCTAGAGTAGCACCACTTTGTATTCTTTATTTTTTCTCTTTTTGAAAAGACTCTTTTTACTGAAGTCAGCTCACTAAAGTAAGAGTGGGGCGATCATTAAACAAAAAAAAAAGAATTCTCATTTTCCTCAGGTAGACTCAGTGTGGTCTATTTTATGGTCTATCCTCATGTTTTGCTGCTGTTTTTATTTCTCGATCCCCCAAATATCAAACTATTGCATGTGCCACAGAAAGAAAAAAAGGGATCACCGCTCAACTCTGTGTGTGCCACGTTTAATATATTGGCCTCTGTTTTTTCTATGCATTTCTTTCTTTATGTAACTGAGATAATATTGTAAATACAATTTAAATTTTTGCTTAACATTTTATCCAAATATTTTATGTTCATGAAGACTTTTATGAGCTACTGTCTACTTTAGACTTGGCCACTCCTTCCTTTGTGTTTCCATTGTGCTGTATACCATATTCTAGCCTAGAGCCTTTAATATGGTGTTCGAAGAATTTTTTTTTTAAATTCACCAGCTGTAAAATCTTAGAGAAGAACCTATCTTGTGTCTGTCTTTTGTCAACATAAAAAATAAGGGTGTAATAATTAAGCTGTAGACAGCAGCATACATTTGCCTGACAATTGGAATTGACATTTGAGATATTAAGATGCTTACATAACAGAAATGTTATAAGAATGTTTTCTGTGCTTCGTGGGAATTTAGGTTCTATAACTTAGAAGGACACTTAAAACTTCAAGATACTAATATTCTATTTGTTTGACATATTAACTTCTTAACGACCCTACATGCTTTTCCCTGAAGTATAATGCCAGTGAAGTCGTATGATTCATGACCGAATAGAAGATGATGTAACTTTTATGACCAACTGGTCAACTTTTAAAGGATCATATACATTCTCCAGGCCCCAGAAACCTGTCAGTAGCAAGTTCCATCCAGGTAGATTGACAGGCCAGCAGGGCCGTGGGTGTTCTGCATATACTTTGTGATAGCACAGAAGATAACTTGATTCAATTGGGGCCTGCAAATCCTAAAAGTACAGAAATGACTTTCAGGTTAATTGCCTTGGATTTTCTCAAGGCGAAAGGTGCAATAGAAATGTCAAAATGTGATTACTATTATTATATTTCTGTTATCAACAATAGCTTTACCTCTTATGACTCATTTATTCAGAAGTTGGGATAAAACTATGTAGCAGTTATATATTCCAACTTTGAATAAAGAAAAAGTAAATTTGGGATTTATTCAGCATAAATAGACTTCATCATATATAATTTTTTCAGATCCATGAATTTTAACTGTATGATTATTTTGCCTGCTGTTCTTTTAGAAACAAAAAATATGTGGGTACATATTGTTTTAACAGACGGATGTTGGTATTATGCAAATAACTAGTAAATTTAACTATAGGAAATCTTTATTATGTCTCTACTAAGCTTGCTTGTAATTTTTTTAGAATGTAATTCATTAGATAAAAATATGATTCTTCATCTATTTTTCATGTCTCCTTTTCCTTTAGATAGTAAGGACTGACTTATAGAAAAATGACTCACAAAAGAAATAATCACCTTAGCAAGATATCTGTGTGAATCATGGGATAGTAGAAATTCTCTGTGACCTACAAAGGGTATAGTTTCTTATCCACATCTATTAAAGATACTCTCTTCTTAGAGTTAGTTCCCCATCTTCTTCCACTGCCTGTGATACCTAGTATAAACTAGCAAGAACATTTCCTAGTAGTCTTAATACACTAAAGAGTTCATACTTGCCTATAAAAACCAATTACAAGAGAGATGTACTTGGTCTCTACTTGTGAAATTGAATTTTATTAGCATTGATACCTAGGGTTTATGGATTATTCATAGTTTACATCGATTAGCCACAAAGGTTATCAATACCACTTTAGATTAGCATTGATTTGGGTTGCATATACCCTTATGCTTCCTCTGAAAATATTTTATTTATAGGTTACATGTTCTCAAAAAGGTTCTATACTACATATAAGAAATACACTCTCTTGTTTCATTATTATTATTATTATTTCTACAGTTAAAATGTTCCATAGCTTTGCTTCCTGGGGGAAATCGTCAGTAACAGTCTGATTACTTTCCCTTATAGCCAGATAAGTGGCTGCCAGTAAGTCTTGTTTGGAAAGAGAATGGATGCAGGCACAGCCTATTAGAACCAGCAGAGTGAATGATAGAGCTAAATATCAGTCCAAGATTTTTACACTGAGTAAATCTGAGCTTCCTGACTGACCTGGACATTGGCAGTCTGACCTAGTCAAGCATCTAGTAAGTCTTAACTCCATTTCCTTGATATATTTTAAGAATGGAAAATGACTAGAGAACTCATTGTTGTTGAGGGGCATAAGAATACCTTAGCCTTTATGGAAATTCCATCCAAACTGACACAACTAAGGTAAAAACAAATACTTATTTTTAAAATATGTCTATTTTCAACAACAATAAAATTAATATTTGGTGCATTTTAAATAATTTTTAGATTTTAAATTCTTATAAAAATAGCTCCTTCAAGGTAAACTGTACATAGTTCAACTCAGGTATCTATGTGTATGCATGTATATTATGGTATTTTCTAGTACTCTTCTAGGTAGCAAATTGAGAACCTGATGAGTAATATACCTCTCCTGAAAATCATTTGGCTCAGCTTTTGGGTAGACTCTCCAGCTAGGATCCTACCTAGTGGGTAAGCAACAAAACAAGTAGAGGGAAATTCTAAAAGCACAAAGGTTTGAGTACGAAGATGGCCAGAAAGCATCAGATAATTAACCCCAAGAAGTTGGGTTCAGTGGCTTTATTGGGAGATTAGAGAGATAAAATAAGGTCATTTCTCTTGTATAGAAGAAGACATAGGGGTCAAGAACCAAGAAACACGGAGAGAGAAGAGAGGGAGAAAGGACATGGAGCTACTCTTCCTTTCCTGCTACTTGGCAAAGGTCAAAATGATGGCACTTGCTGAACTTTGAAGAGCTGATCTTCCTTTATTTAGATTAAGTTCCCAAAGTCCCATTCACTAAACTTCCTTAAAGTAGCAATGGGCATTTCAGAATGAACTTCTAAAGCACAAGGGTCCTTGATTCTCTGATGAAAATTTCCTCTAAACTAAGTAATGAAGAACTACTATGGATAGTCTATTTGACCAAAACTATATCAAACATTTATGGCCTATTTAAGACAAATTTCAAGGGTTTAATTTATCAAAAACATCAAAAGATATATATTACACACAAAAATAACACATATATTCTATGCCAAATGTACCAACAATATCTAATCATTAATACCTATAAACTTATATACAGAGGATTAGCTTTGAACTTTTTTCTATTCAATATACCTGTTTTATGTACAACACACTGTTTGTTTTGGCACATTTTAGAAAGTCTAATCACTTTCTTATAGTTCCTTTAGTTTCTCCATAAGCAAGTAGGTAAGTAGGCATGGAATCTAAATCAAAATTATGTATAAAAGAGAGTAGTCTAATATATAGACCAACTTTCATTTTATTCTGACCATTGTTTCCTTTGGTCTTTATAAGGCCTTCATTTAATCTTAATCGACCTGGTCATGAAGACACCTGGTAATTTTCTGAGCCCTCACAAAGTGTTTTTGTTGTTGCGTTTCTATTGTCACTTAACTGTGCTTATTAGCTTACAATCAAGGTAAATAACTATATACACTACAACGTTTTCTATTTCATTATATTAAAGTTTGGGGTTTCTAACTTGATTTAAATCAATAGGAACTATATGGTGCCTCAGTGACAGGTTTAAATGTATTTGCTATTTACATAGAGCCCTGGTGGCGCAGTGGTTAAGAGCTTGGCGGCTAACCAAAAGGTCTGCAGTTTGAATCGACCAGCTGTTCCTTGGAAACCATCTGGGGCAGTTCTACTCTGCCCTATAGGGTCACTATGAGTCAGAATTGACTCAACTGCAACAAGTTTGTTTTTAATTTACATAGGCACAGATAAATTAATATATGTGAGGTTTTTTGTGGGGGTGGGTGGGTCTTGGCTTTTACAAATGCTAACATATTCCAGATTCCTTTACTGCCTTTTCCATATCATAGCACTGTTGACTTAGATCCTAAACGTTAGCTACTATATTTGTAAGAAATTTTTAAGAAGTTTGGAAATCCACAGAATTGACAAAAATACTTCAAATTTTCATTCTCTCACCGAATTGGAAAGGAAAACTAGCTTAAAGTTTTACGCGTTTTTGAATTCCAGTGACATCAACAGTTAGAAATCAGGTTTCTTCCGTTCCTTGTTTGGATGTATGCAAACTGAGTTAATATCGTTCATTTTTCACTCAGAGAAATTTTATGACTTCTTTTTTAGAAATGAACTCAAATGCAATTCTCCCTTGATTGAATGACTAAGGCAGTGACTTTACCATGGTATATTGTGGAGGAGAAAAAAACGTCGATGAGTCACAGAAAGTTTTGATGAAAGCACAGATTTTATTCCACTTAGTGACTCATTTTTGACTTTTCTTTTTATCTGCTTACTTGAAATGTTTCATTCCCCCCACTCACAGCAAGAAGAGCAGGGGCTGAACAACTATGAATTTCTTCTTTCTTCACTGTAAAAAAGGCAAGGAGTTAAGTACCCTAGAGGGAAGATTAATCCTAAGTGAGTTACATCATAGAGTTCTCTAGCTCTCGCTTCTTTAAATAATGAAGCTAAGGTAATTATTAATTCTAAAGTCTTAGCATTTTTCAAAGATGGATAGATCAGTTGTGCTAAAATCTGGGACAGAATCAGTGCTCTGCTTCTACCAATACCTTTGAGGTAATTACTGAGCTTGTTTCTGTGTACAGACCAGCTCTCCGTCTTCTCGTCATGAAATTATTACAGCCTCCCAGCCTCACTTGCAACTCAGGTTGGCTGGTGTTTAGGTTAAGCTGTGTTCTGTGGGTGTGTAGGTGGTTGGCTGGTTATGGTGGTGACCAATTTAGAATAATTTCATTCAGAGCAATGAACAATTTTCTGTTATTTTGACACTCTCTGTTACCATATTTTGAAAAATGTATTGTCTGTCCCAAAGCGAATGCTCTAATTCTCTTTTTCCAATAAGATCAGGCCTATTAATAAATGATACATAAAATATGGTTTTCCTATTCTGAGAAATAAGAGACTAAGTAACCAGACTAGTCATATAATTTTTGGTTTTATGTCATATGGGCATGATTATAAGAAAATATTATATTTACCAATGTCAGGTGGAAAATGGTCTTGGCAAGTACAGTAAGATTCCTCTGGATTTTGAAGCTGTCTTTTGCATTACGGATACTATAAGTAGAAAAAAGATAAAATTTCCTCCTGCTTAGCCTTCAGGCCATGCTAACAATTAAAGACGGCCGAATCAGGCAAAATCAAATGTATGAATTTAAAATTTCATTCATTCACTTATCATTTGTTCATTCATTCATGTAACAAATATACTGAATGTCTTCTCTGTTTTATAGGAGTAATATTCAGTTCTGGAATACATACTAAAAAAGCATATAGGCAAAATCACTGATATTCTTTGAAGTCAGACATGTTCTCAAGAAACGTATAACTAAGATAAAATGCTTTTTTTTTAGTATGAGCTGTACTTAATTTGTTATGTAATAGCATCTCTTAATTGTAATCATCACTATAAATTATAAAATGTTACCAATTACAGTTTTTAGTGGCATAGAAAGAAGCTACTAGTGATAGATACAGAAATATGCAAATCAACTAAACTTAACTTTATGCTAATTGGCTAACGCACTGCTCATTTAACCAACAGTGAGCTCTTCCACAAGTATCTGGAAATCAAATGGTGACTGTGTAGGTGTAAATGCATCTCTAAATTAATTTTCCAATAATAGACAATCTCTAACAAACATAAACTTGGAAAAATAAACAAGCATAAGGGCAGAGTGATATTTTGTGTGTGATTTTAATAAATGTGATTTTTTTGTGTTTAGATACTGTGGAATTGCATCAACCACACAAAACATAACAAAAGTAAACTCTGACTAAGGTTTCCTACACACAGTGTGGTTTGGGTGTCACTGCAAATAATTAATTCTCTTCTTAACTACTAACCACAGGGTTATAAGGGTAAAACACCAACTAATTTTGACAAGCCATTCTTTTTTTTTTCAAAGTCTCTATTGAAAAAAAGTTTGAAAAGTATGCCATGTATATATGCATATATGTTTAATTATTTTGTGAAATATATAGACACATATATGTATGCATATGTATTTTTCTGAAGTTTTATTAGAATAACAAAATTTCCATTAACAGAGAGTGTGAAGAAATTCTTTGGACACTTTAAAAAAGAATAAGTGATATCATGATTCTCTCATCTTAACATCTGTACAATATTCATAGAATTATAGAGCTGAAAAGAGTCTCTTAGAAAAGTTTTAATGAAATCCCTTTATAGATAAACTACAATTAAGGAACTTGCCCACTCTCAGATAATTAGCTATATCCGGATTTTTTAAAAGTTATTTCTTAACTTTATATGAAAATAAACCATTCAAATGGAATTAATAATAAAATTTTGATGCTAAATTCCAGTGATGTTTCTAGAATGAGATATTATTAAAATACTGGACACAATTGACAAAACCATAGATTTCTCTGAATTTTCTTCTGATTTTATTCATTTCTAAGTTTTATCCACAAGAGTATCATAGATATGTAAGAATTGATAAATATGTAAACTATATATGTACTCATTGCTTGTTTGTTATATTAAAATAATGGAATTTTACTTCAAAATAAATGCTAATGTTCTAAGATATAAAGAGACCAGCAGTCAATCACAGATTGTAGGTCTTAAAATGTATATTTTCCCTTTGTATTGAACTCTAAATGTAGAGCTCTTACATTTTTCATGTTTTAATCCACAGAGAAGAATCCAGAGAGAATATCAATGCAAATTATTTAGGTTGAGTTGGTAGAAAATAATAGCATAAAATAAACGCCATTTTACTAGAGATAAGAGTAGTTTAAGAATTTCACCTCTCTTGTTTTTTATTCATAATTTATTCATTTTGACCATCTCTTTATAAGAACATTTTGCACTGATGGATTTCATAAGTCTAACTCTTCTCAGACTGTTTTAGAAATTACAGCAGTGCTATTGCAGACATTAAAGTTACCGATATTCTTTTCATCTATATATATTCTGTCACATATATGCTCACTGAGATACCAATATTTTGAGTAAGCATGGTAAGAAATGTGGGCCTTGATAAAGTATCTAAATAAGATAAATACATAAATAAATAAAAATCTGTTCCATTCGGTCTACTATAGACATATACTTGGTATATTAAAAATGTACCAACAATTAAGGATATGGTGCTTGTATTATACAATTTGAAAGTATCAAGTGATTTTTAAATGACACTTGCATGGTGACAAGTGGACTAAAGAATGTATTTACTTTCAGATTGCTTAAATATCGAGGGCAAACTCGATGGCAGATGACACAGCAGATGTTAATTTCAGTCCTCTCTTTTCCCGTCCAACCCAAAATTCTCACAGCAATGGGAGGTCTGAGGGTGCTGGAATAGTTCAATCAAGGAATTATTGCCCTATTTGTAGCAGTTAGACATGAATTATGTCTTATAATACAAATAGCTCTTTTGACAAGAATTCTAAGAAAATGAACATTTATTCTAACACATGCCGGAAATATTTTCTTCCTCGTTACTGTTTTTGGGTGAAGATCCCACAGATTTTGACGCTACCTAATATGTTGGCTTAAGTATAAAATATTGGCACTTAAATGGTATTGTCATGTTAATTCTGAAAACATAGTCTCTTTGCTTACACAAATTCCTTTAAAAGGGGGTAATTAGTGACCAGTGGCTAAGAAGACCTCTCTGTTGAGAGGTTATGCCTAAGCCTCTTGAAGATTCTCCATGTAAACAAGTCTGACCACATCACTCATTATCCCTCCTTTGTTTACTTGGAGAAAGGTTCAAACTATTTAATGAGAGGATTACCCATACTTCAACTCTATTGAAAAAGATTAATTGATATTTTCCTGTCGGAGGTTTCACCACTTGCATTGGCTTCCACTCTTCTATTGTTATTGATGCTGTGATCAACGGAGCAAAATTGCTGAAAGGTTATCCAAATTTCACAGCTTAAAATTACTCCAACTAATTATGTTATGCCTCGTCTTATAGATGTCATTGAGTTGGAAGGTCTGTTAACTTGTTTGAAGAAACTATGTTTTAAACTTTACTTGTCTAAATAGAAAATTATATGACTAAAATCTGGATCTTTTGAACAATTTTGCTGACTATATTATTAGATGAAGTAGAGCACTTTCTCAAAATGGAATATTAAAACAGAGCCAACTTTCTGTGAAAACATAAAAATAATGTATTTCTTCTGCTATTATATATATACACACACACACAAAAGATTTTGAAACATAATTTCTGTATCTTACCACCTTCATGGAAACATGGTATAAAAAAACAAGATCCCCACCATTTTGAGATATAATTCTGTGATAAAAATCTTTATAAATTTTTCCAAAAAAATGTGTGTATTATGGACATATGGCTGCATATTTGGATAACACCATTTGCATTTTTCAAACTTGCATTTTTTTTAAGCACTAGCTTGGCTTTTGCTGTCAGAACGGCAACCTGCTAGTGTATTCATCTAAAATTCTTAGTTTAAGTCTTTGTCACTTTAACATTTTATGTAATGCTAATATGTTCACCTTTTCTTAAAAAAGTAACCTAATATGTTGGAGGCAGTAAAAAAAAGAAAGACTTTTCAAACCATAAAGTTTAATAATAGGTGGAGTCACAGCATAGTGTGAAAAAAAAAAAAAGAAAGGATAGTGTCAAAATCTGATCTTAGAAAAAAATGCCTTCGAAAATTACTGGGGGAAAAAAGACCTTGTTAAAATGATTTTGCTTCAGATTAATTCCCTGGAAGGATTTAAGATTTTTATAGTTTTCTAGCGTTATTTTTTTCAAGCAGTTTTAGTTCCTGAGCATTTAAAGGTAACAAACTGGAATATAGAACACTTAAAAGAATGATGATGAGACAATAAAGATAACGGCCTCGGACATTAGTAACTTGCGGAGATTATACTTTCAAAGGGACTGAATCCTCATTTGTTGCATGCTCTCTAACACACATCCTTAAATTTATGATGCGTTTACTCCATATCAAAAATGAGGCGTACTGTTCACATGGTTTTGCCTCAGCATTTTAAGACGTGCTTATTCCAATATCCTTCTCCAAAAAAGCAACCTTATTTAAGGGAATCAAGTACTCACTTATGATTGCAATAATTTACCTGTCTTACGTAATTTATACATATCAAAAATTATGTTATCTAAAGAACATGTTTTGACTTATAGATTAAGTTTCATATAAATTATACTTTCAAATTGACATTACCAACAATCCTTTTATTTTCAAATAATCACACTAAAGGTCTATGGTACATCTTCTATAGATATTAAAATATGCCCTATTTTAAATTTTGCAATATTGTGCATATATTTGGACATATTGCAGACATATTTGGACATATTGTGGACATATTTGGAATATTTCAGTTTTTCTCTTAATTGACATACTATATGGCTACTTATATTCCCAAGCCACTTCAATCTGCTTCTTTTGAATTATGTTTTTCCAATGTGCTTATCTAATTATTACTTATTTATTAGTTTCAGCAGAAGTATTTAATTAATTAGCATCTGATGCAAAGATAAAAGTAAATATCAGCACATACATTATGCTATTGAGTAGGTACTATTTTTATTGGTCCTGATACTAGTAAATGCAGTTAACCTTATTAATTTAGTTGAGTACTTTAAAATAACATAATAAAAAATATTTTCCCACAAAACGCTATAATATGACCACTGTGTCAGCTACTTGAGCCTTCAAAACTTAAATGTATAGCCTAAGATCGAGCATATTGATTCTTTTAAATAGTCATTCTATAATAAATATGACATTATCACTGCATGTCTGGGCAGCGGTGTTAGGGGATTAGAGAGTAGGGATGTAATCAGAGGAAGTACTTTGAAAGATAATCTTTCTTCTCTTCCTTTGAAACAGAGAGAGAGGAACTATGGTATAGCAGTAATTGCTGAACTGGTTGTTACACAATCTGTGCTAAATGATGAAGAACTGGTATTTAACAAGTGGTCACCTATCCCTTTAAATAGCAAGGATGCCAGTACACATATACATTCAATTACCATAGAGCTGAGGTAGTTCTTAGCGCTAGTTTAATAATTTTTTAAAAGTCTGTAAGAAAATCTCTTTAAGGATTATTTATTAAATCACTGAACACATTTATTTGAATTATTCAATATATGGCAGACAAAATACTACGCACCAGGTAAATAAAGATGTGTTGGAGAAGACTCCAGCTCAGAGTCTAAAGGTAAGATATGCATTTTAAGATCATCAGAACATAGAATTTGAAAAGAAAAATGATTACGATCAAAACAAAATGGAGGACTAATACAAATTTCCAGTAGTTTCACTACCTATGAGGTTTTTACACCAGTTTTAACAGCTGCAAAAGAATCCAAAACCACAAGCCACTACTGGAAAATGGTTAACTATGATCATATTCTAAGAAACTATTTTAAAACCAAATGTACTTAATCCAGCTATTAAAAGGCATAACTTAAACAGAAGGAACACAAGACTTAAACAAAGCAGAAGACATCTGTCCAGAAATTATCAATTGCTAAAGCACACAGATTGTGATTAAATTTTAATGCTGCTTTTAAGTAAAGATTTTGCTTATCAGAGAGAAAGAATCACAGAGAAAATATTATTATTGATTTCATCGTTTTAGATGTAACTGATCCTTTAAGTAATTTTTCTTGCTTTCAGTACCACTTCTGAAAGTGACTGCTTACACTGGGCGCATCATTAGAGGGTGTGTTCATTTAAAATTCTAAGTCAGATGCATAAATTGTGCTCCAGTGCACTCAAAGTCACATCTGTTGAAAACAAAACACAGCATTCAATCCATTGAATAAAAACAAAACATAACTCTAGAAGAGCTGGATAGTCAAATCATGTAAATTAAATGGCATTGAAAATGATATTTTTTATTGTTTGTTTTTTTTTATTTTGCAGGGAACTGGGTCTTTGGAATTAAAATACGTTGATTACCTTTTATGTAATCTGAATTAACAGTAAAGCAAATGGATCCACTGGAGAAGCACACTCATTTTAGAATCAGGGAATAGAAATAGGTTGTAACATTTTTTTTTTTAAACACATAGAATGCCACTTATGTAGATTCTGGGTAAAGATACATATTAATATCATTCTTTCAATAAAATTAATTGTTAAAATGAGAAGTCATTATTTTCGTTCTTTATGATCTAAAAAAACCAAACCACACCCATTGTCATTGAGTCCATTCCAACTCATAGCAACTCTAAAGGACAGAGTAGAACTGCCTCATAGGACTTCCAAGGAACAACTGGTAGATTCAAACTGCCAACCTTTTGGTTACCAGCCATTACTCTTAACAACTTGCACTATTAGGTCTCTTTCTTTATGTTCTAGTGGATATAATTATTTAATAAAGTGTGAGATTACTATAGCCAAAAAGACAATTTTAGTTTGATTCCCTAGATATCAGTCAATGCTTGATATCTAAACATGGATTTTAAATTTCAGAAATATGTATACCTTTGGTTATATAATTATATAAACTAGTTAATGCAGTAAATATATATTGAGTGCTAACTCTCAGATATTGAACTTGGTACCAATGTATATGCATACATATTTATATGTTCTCGTAATAAATGGTCATTTATGGACTTGGCATATAAGGCATAGATATTGATTTAGTTTTTATTTATTTAGTGCATATTGACAAGCAGTTTACTAATAAGTCAATGTGAAGTTAACCAAAAGATTCATATACTGCAATTTCTCCTTAAAAGACTGTTTGTTTTCCTATTTTTAGAAATATAGAACATACATTTTAAACCAAATTACTATTAAAACGGCAAAATTATATGGTCTAAATTTTAATAGGTATGCTATTCTTGTATTTTTTTAGTAATTATTCATATTTTATTGCCCTATTTGCACTTGCAGCTACTAAATATGTATTTTCTATGGATTTAATAAGTATTGGTCTAATTGATCATTGGCAATATAGAAGAACCAAGTGGCTAAACTATTACTATGTGTTCAAAACATCTAGAGAGAGATATAGATGGATGTAGATATAAATATAGAGATAAGATATAGATATCAATTGACTTGAGTTTTTCACTTTTTAACTATGTGACAACTAAGTCAACTGTAGTAAATGAAAGAGCACTTTTTGCATATTCTTATTTCTGTCCTTAATTCACAGAGGTCTAAGAGATCACAGTCTTGTATGGGCATACACAGAGTTACAAATAATTGATTTCCTAAAAAAACAGTATCTGCTTTCACTTATCCATGTAGTTAGTATTTTCTGAGTGTTTCAAGGTCATTTAAAATGTTTTTAAATTATTGTGATTAATTGAAAATTCTCACTTCCAAGCAAATCATATTGGTTATTGATTAACATACATCAGTCAAGTCACATAACACAGATCACGATTTAAAAGGCATCTCTTAAATCTATTGTTAGGTATTTTTGTGCGGAGAGTAGAGGAACTAGAGAACTTTTTTTTTATCAGTATCTTAAATTTTGAAAAAAAGAGCAATCTAGTTAAATTTTATTAAAAGTAAAAATTTTTATTAATGTCATCCTGTCATTGATATAAATAATTTAATTCTATTAAAAAAAAAAAAAAAGAGGCAGTGTGAACTCGTGTCCTTTTACCAGGGATATCAGGTATTGTGGACTTTCAAGTAACTAGTGATATAGCATATGCCTTCATTTGGTCTTTTACAAAAAATAATTGTTCTTGTTTGAACTTTGGAATTTTCAATCCCAAATCTATAGTGTTGTTAGTTCAGTTAGGGACAAAATTTAGGACTTAGACTAACATTCTTCTAAACATTTTAAACTTCAAAATATATCACTATACTCAACTGGAAAATCTAAATTCTATTTGCTAAAATCTTCCTGTGAAGTAAATATCCTTGAAAAATACCTGTTTGCCTGAATGATTAAAAGCTCTTAATCATATATTTAGCCAATTATTTCTATTTTACTTAGAGGTCTTTATTGATCTTAGGTATGACAAAATCTCCTCCTTCAATGACTCATTGTACTCTCTGATGACTGAATAGACTGCCTGTAATTACTATAAGGTGATAGCAACTACACGGCAGTGGTAAACCAACTCAGTCTCCATGGATCACAAGGATTCCATCACTAGATTTTACTTTCTTATAACTACTTGCCTAATCTACTTTTGAATTAACATAAAATTCCAGTTTCCACAACATTTCTATAACCGGAAGAAATTCACACTCCCTTATCCCACCAAAGGTCCCTGGGTGGCCCGAGCTGTTTGCACTGGCTGCTAACCTAAAGGTTAGCAGTTGGAATTCACCCAGAGGAGCCATGGTAGACAGGCCTGGAGATCTGCTTGCGTAAAGATTACAGTCAAGGCAACCCTATCGAGCCGTTCTATTCTGTAACACATGGGGTTACCATGAATCAGAATTGACTAGATGGCAACCAGTTATCACATAAAAATGAAGATAATCAAGGGTTGTTTTCAGTTTTTTGACTCAAATGTTGAATGTTAAGAAGACAAACGAATGTTCAAAAAAGATCAGAGAGTCTGCAAGTTTAAATTACTCGGAAACATCACTTATTACATCTCCTTTTTACCTTGCGGGATACCTTTCAAGACATGATTTATTATAGAATTTTATGTTTCTGGATCACTTGTTAAACTTAGGATCCCAATTTCCCTCTTATCAAAATGCAGAAACACCGCATTTCTTTCTGTTTCACCTGAGTGATGCAGTAATTTCAAACATTACTTTAATAAAAACTTTCGTCATTTTTACCATAGTTTTAATTTTAGACAAACATACAACACACACACACACTACACGCACATTCTTGGTAATATTGATGAGACACACAAGGAGGGAAGATAATTTTCTGATGGTTAATTTAAATAAAGCACAAAAACTGACTCAAACTATTCTGTTAAAGAAAACGTCAACGGGTTTTCTTCTCTATAAACCATTTGCTGTTGAGTTTATGCCAACTCATAGTGACCCTATAGTCCTTGTTTATAGTCCTTAAATTAAACGTTTTATTGAAAAGATAGGACCTCAAGTTTCATATCTGTGAGAGTGAAAGTAAAAGTGAGGTGTCCTTTCTGTTTTCTTAACTACACAGCTAACTTAGCCAGGACGAACCAAATCACAGGTCCGCTTAAGCTCAAAGATGAAACTGCAGGAGACAAAATTAAACAAACTGCTTTGGGTGACATAATTAACCTTTATTTCCCCTCCTGGTCATCGTATCTTCCTGGTGAGGTTTTCACTGCACGTGCTATATAAATTGAAGCCCACATCATTTTGGTGAGGCTTCCCCAATAACAACGAAGACAACAATAAAATAATGATATCTAACACTTGAACAGCTTCTATGTTTTATATGCTGCAGTGACACTAGTTGATTTTATCCTCACAACTTAAAAACTGTCCTATTGTGACTTCCCTGCAAAGGGTTTCCAAACCAAAACCAAACCTGTTGCCATCGAGTGGATTCCGGAAGTGAATCATGTGCCTGCATTCAGCATGTGACTTTCCAATTTCAACAGTTCTTTATGGTGGAATTTATGAGAAGCAGCAGAGAAGACTTTTGAGCCTGAACTTGAGAGCTAGACATATTTCTGTAATAATCTCCATGCCAATTAATGGTTGAATGACCTACAACCTTTCATTTAGCTTTCCTATGCCTCAACTACCTCATGTGAGAAATGGGCATAAAAATAAATATCTCGCAATGTTGTTGAGATAATGAAATAATAATGTACTAAATGTATTTAGCATGTGTTTGCTATGGGTTGCATACTGAATGTATGCTATCTATTATTAATATTAATAGAAGATGATGGCATGAAATGACAGAATTACATGACAATATAACCCTTTTCACGCTTATAAATCTTTTCATTCACGGGCGATTACCTGCCAGGAGAAATGAAACTGATAGCTTGAAAGGAGGTCAGACCCTTCAGGGTGGCCTAGAGCAAAAGTAGAAGAAAATCAGATATTAGTAAGTTAACATATAGATGTGCTGCAGTTTTCAAGCTGTTATTTTAGGGTTCTAATAACATTAGTGCAATTGTTCAGCCAAGAGTTTTAATGCATCCCCCCCCTTTTTTCTTATTGTTATGTGGCACGAACTTCACTCTCAACGTGAAGACCTCCATGTGGAAAGTGGGTAGAGTTCCTTTCCCTAGTTTCCCATTATGCATTTAGATTTACATAAATTCTCTTCTTCCTCTCTCTCTATCTTCCTGTTTGCAGATCTTTTACAAACTGTTGTAAAAGTTACTAATATCATTTTTGTGTGTCTTTCAGAGAGAATCTAAGTGTGTATAAGTACACTTTTTTTTGTCACTAGGACCTTAATCTTTTTCTCTTCCCCTTGTTAAAAAGATTATTGAAAAACAGCAGGCCTATGCTTTAAATAGGATTTGAATACATCTTTGAAAGCTAATACTTTATGTTGTGCTAAATGATAGTGTTCTTTAAAATGGGATGTGTTATGTTGTAAGTATAGTTAGAATGACATAGAATCAAGAGTTTTAGTAATCCCAGGATCTTGTTACATTAATCTCAGATCAGATACTGTTTTATGAGACAGCACAGAAGTTTAATGGGCATTTGTCGATTTAAATTAAATTATAATTTTGGAGGCAGTAAGTTGCAAACTTAAAACAGTCATATGATATTATGAATTACATCGTATGCACATTAAGAGACCTTAAAGCAAGGAAACCAAAGATAGAAAATATTGGTTCACATTTCAACCCACAATAGGTGTGAATATAGCCTCAATTTAATAAAAATGTATAATGCAACTTTCCTTGGGTTAAATGTCTTACAATTGCTTTTGGAATGGCCACTTGTTTTCCCATTATTGGCTATTTTAATTGACTTACACACTAGTTTTCTCATTTAAAGATCACTTTATAGTATTGGATGCTCTTCATCTGAGTGATATGTTCTACTCTCGCCTGGTCCAACAACACAACAGTTTACATATTTCTTAACTTGATCTGAAAACTGATTCAAAAATCCATATGGACAATCTAATTTCCCTGAAAATATATACACACAAGTCTGCTCAGAGGTGGCTAAAATAAAATAAATTTCATTTTAGGAGACAGGAAGGAAGCTGGGACAAGAAAGTGAAGAATCTGAAGTAAATGGGCACTGGCCCTGACCAAGATCGAAACCCACCTCTCCTTAGAGAATATTAGAAGAGGGCAAGGAAGACAAGCTTTGGAAAAGTAAAATGTTTGTGCTTTTCTCTGTAGTGGACTGCATTAAATATTCAGCAAAAGAGAGGATCAGTTTACATTACTCTTCTTGTTTCTCATGTATTGACTGACAGGTGCTGTAAACATACATAGACAAACATGGTCCTGTGCTTGCAGTGCTCTGGTGACCGAGGGAAGGCAGGCTTTAATCTCCTAAAGTGATCACACTGAGGACTTAGCAGACACACTATGCTCAGATAAGACAGGAGACCAAGATACCTTCTATTTCACACAAAGCTGTTGGAGCTTGCCTTTAAACTTTGGTTCTCAAGGAAATCTGTTCAAAGAGGTGGTTCATTCAACATGTTACTAAGGTAGAACAACCTTGTTTTGATTCCGGAGACTTGACTGAAACCCTCATTAGTGCTTTTGAAATAGTAATAGCAGAAACAACCAAAGGGGCACCCTTGTCTTCTGAACACCTCGCTTTGCTAGTAGCAAACCAACAATCCATATATTTTTTATTCCATTGAGAGTAGAATCACAGCAATGAGGGGCCTTGATTTTGTGATCAGAACCAGTGTTTAAAAATTCACTCATTCATGTTTTAGAGATGTCATGGTAAATAAATTATGACTGTTTACACTGAATACTAAGAGTCTTCTCTTTTCTACACTAGAGGCAGCGATTTGGCTGAGATTGTATCATTCTGTGATACTATCACACACTACCTTTTTTCTCACTTGAATTGTACTTTTGGCTGTCATTTGCGCTTTTGATTAAAGGTTTATATTAGTGGAAGATATCATAATAGCATATCTCTTTTCCTGAGTTGATACACAAATCAAAAAAGAAAGGATAAGGCCAAGACTCCCTTTGTCCTTAGAAAAGTATGCCATCTGCATTTAGCTTATGATAGTCGGCTGGGAACAAGATTCTAGCATAAGGAAGTCGTTAATACAACCCTCAAGTTACACTGCAAATTCAAAGTACTTTAAATGCCTTATAATAGTCAAAGCCAGTAAAATCGACCCTGTATATTTTTATTTCATCTCTGTTGGATCATATGATATTTAATAATTGGTTCTGGCACCTCGTTGAAAATTATTATAGCTTTGAGATTCAACAGTCCTATTGAACATATGGGCAGCACAGCCTCAAAACATATATATAATACAGCCTCTCGAGAGGACCTTCTGTCTTGTTTTCCTTAGCTTGGAAGGGTCAGGTGAATTTTGGTGTGTCGTCATGTGCTAAGATTCCTCAATCTCTGTTTTGCAGAGTAAATGCTTAATGGAACTGTTTTTTTTTTTTTTCCCCCTTAACTGTGAACACTTTCTTTGCAAAGCCAAAAGAGAAATTTATGCATCTGGGATGCAGTTTTACTGGGCTCTTACTAAAGCAGTTATAAAGCTATTCTAGTGTCAGCTCACAAGTGTTCATCAACCCAGAATAGGTTCTATTACTTAGTGCCATATGGTTTTGCTGCAAACTACAAGAGTTTATGGAGTCAGGAGACCTTCCCATGGTATCAAAAGCTTATGATGATTCCTCACTAATTCTGGAGAAAATGGAAAATTGGTGATAAAATACAGGTGACTCCAAGAAACCTTTCATACAGTTAGACATTCTCCCTTCAACATTTTATTCCAGCTCTACTCACAGTAACATCCTGAGACAATATTAGGCAAAGCATTTCTATACCACAGCCCATTAACGTTATTTTCAATGTTCCTACTGCTTTGCCCCTATATCTAGCCTGTGTGCCTTGATTTGCTCTTGTATTATTTCACATTAATTGCCATATTGTTTATTGCCACATTCACACATACCATAATATGGGCACAATGGCAATAATTACACAGTAAGCTGTCCTTAAAAGGAGATGTCAAGATGGATAGTGGTGAGTGGGGTAGGCCGAAGGTTATGATTTATACCTTATGTTGACATTGTGGAGCAGAGTTGGTTCAATTTCTCTTGATTTCACTATAATGCCTAATATAAATCTCTGTCTGTCATATAATTAGTCATTACTAAGACTACTGAGCTAAAAAGTTCATGGGGGTGGGAAGCAATGGTGAAAGGAATTTTTCAAGCACTGATTTTCTATTGCTGCTGCAATATTACATTTTTTAAAATGCCACGTTGGTGGACAAGAAATAGTCATATACAAAGTCTATAATTCTAGCCTATTTTAAAACTAAATATCTTAATTTTTTAATTTGGACAAAAATACTTTTCATACCTATGTTTATGTAGATGTATAATTGCTCTAAATATGCATAAAACACTTTGAGATTTTGGAATGTGATTTTTCCCCCCTCTTTGTTATGGCTGCAAAAATCCACCTCAGTGAACCATCCTACCCTCATTGACTGAGAACTATATTGAGAACTTCCCTCACAATTAGTTTTTCACTTGGCTGAGACAAATACCAAGACTCCTACTAATCCTGCTGAGCAGCAAGTCAGAGTCATGCTTGACCCTGGCTGGGAATCATGGAGCTGAGGTCCCATTCATATCAGCAGAGTTGAAAGTATCTTTTATTACTGCTGATTTGCTGTTATAAACTGCTTGCTTGGCATCACGTAAGCCAGTAGGTGGAGTGCTTGCTAACAGTAATTGAATATACAGAACTTGAACTTAATAAAAGTGGAAGCCACTTTTCTTGTTATAAACTGCTAAAACCGTATTTACATTGAACTCTTACTATGGATATAATTAGTTGGAAAGAAATGTTACCAGGGAAGGGTTGAAATATATGCAGGCCTATAGCTACATGGTAGAATACAGAGGCGAACTGTGCCCAAGAAGATCAATGCATCATACGGTATACATCTTATGTAAAATGGCGCTTTCTAAAACATTCATTCTGAATTTTATTTGGTAAATAGAACTTAGTCCCTGTTTTTAAAAAAACACAGCATTTATGCTGTTCAAAGGATAAAGATCTTTTGATTAACAGCACATAAAAAAAGTTGTGCAATAGAGGATTAATTACAGACACGTTTCAATAGTCATAGCTTTTAACATTTTTAGTAAATTCAGTACCTTTGGAAAGAAAAGTTGCAAGAGATGCCTCTAAAATAAAACGTAATTTTCTCATAAGACAGTCTTGTTTTCCTCCAGAAAAAGGTTTTCAAATGTATTTAAAAGCTGCAGCTTGAAACTTGCTAACTACATCACTCTAAATCTATCTATATCACACCTAAAGATGTTAAAGCAACATTTAGAACTCCAAGGAGAAAACAAGCAACAGAATTTAGAAAGCAGGAACCACATGGAAGTAAGAAAAATCTTCAGCCGTTTTTTAAGAATGTAAGTTATATGATGTGAAGGAGATGAAAATGCAAGAGTTTAAAAAAGACTCTCTTGTTCCATATCAGGAATACTTACAGATATGATTCCATGGCTTGCAAGTACTGAAGATCTGTGTGGCTTGGAAATAATATTTTGTCTAAATGGGCTTTAGAGCAAGTAATTGAACAGTATACAATGACAAATACTATGAAATAGTGACCACATCCTCTTCAACATTTATTTATTTATTTTTTAAATGGTGAACTCCTTTAAATATTATTTCTGTCAGGACATTGTCGATTTTTTTTTTTTCCTTAATTGTACCATATGCTCTCAGCTCATGGTAAACTTTGAGCAGATTTGTGTTTCAAATATATGACTCTTTTTTCCACTTTGTGTTGGAAATGGAAGAGTAAAGGGAAGAAATGAGTGCTGCTAAGCTGAATTAATCAGCCAAAGCTTTATGTGGTAAATAACTCTTGAAGCATGCAATTGCTTTACTCTAACCAAGCAACTGCTTACTCCTGTGCCTTTTCAAGACATAGCAATAACAAAATTGAACTTTCCTGAAGTGAAAGAAAAAGGAAAGAAGGAATAGTCATTGCTAATTGAAGAAAAAAAAATTGTTCATTTCCATGAAGGATCTTAAGCCAATTTGGCCAGTAAATGGAAGTGGCAAACCTATGACCAGAACATAATTTAGATCCCTTAGCCACGAAAGAGTACTTTTTGGAACTTGTTTATTATTTATGTATTTTGAATTGGAGAAATAGTATGAATATTGGTATAGTCTAGCTCCAAGGAGAGTCACATGAGCATGAGCTAGCCTACCAGAAAAGAATTGCAAAGAAATTCTATTAAGGAATGAATACCGTTGGCTAAATCTCTTTCCATCTCATTTATTTCTTCAGAGTCTGCAAGTACCATGGAATATGTCCACACTTAGCATACTTTTTGTTACTCTCTTTTGAAAAAAAATTAACTGGCTTTTTTGTCAGTTGTCATTCAGTTTACCTTGTTTTGCTTGCTTCAGTATGCTACCCCCCTTAGATGTTCAAGCATGTCATTCTCAGCTAAGACTCATCCCTTGATAGTGAGTAGGCAATAGACTTTACTGAGCACGAGAAACGTGTTAGCTGCTGATCTCACCAAGATTGTATTCCATCTTAATAGAAGCTGTTGATAGATCCTGAACAGCTCCACTTTTAGGGTGTTGACTTGTAGAATGAAATCCTCTGCACACAAGCACAGCAAAATATTTGGGTGAAAAGTAATTATCAGAAATAGTGACACTAGCAAATTAGTTAACTACATTTCAGCATGAAGCTTGAGTTACCCCTGCCTATTCTTGTTCCAGACGCATCTGAAATCTGCAGTTCAGCTTAATGATGTCACAACATTTGCCAGGCTGTGGGCACTGAAAGGAAGACAAGGGACTGCTCCCATTGCAAGAGGTTCCCCTTCGCTCTACGCACAAACAGTCCATCTGTGTCACTCACATGGAAACTGTTATCTTTGAAACATCCTTCTATTATTATCATGGCTGTTCTTTAAAATTGGTCCTTAACTTTAGATTCTGTTTTGGAAATCAGGTTTTGAAATTCTCCCAGATCTCCTTGGTCCATTTAAAATGTTGATATAATATGCCCTGGAAGTTGCTCATCTCACTAAAGATCTCAAGTACTCTATGTCTCCATTCACTTACTGGAGTATAACCTTTTGTGAAATACAGTCTACTTTTTTTTTTTAATCACAACAAAGAAGCCAACCCCTCCCAACCTCTAATACTTTTCAAAGTGTGAATTGAAGAGGACTTAGAGACAGATGGGTCTGGATGATCAAGTTACCTGTTATAGCAGCACATCTGCCGGGGCAGTCAATCACTGTGATGGCTCTGACAGGTCGATGGAGCCTGCGCAAGAACGGCTAATGCAGACAGAAAAACGGCTGAGGAAGGGCAGACCTCCTGCCTGTCTCCTGGGTTTGACTGGTCTGAAAGCTGTCCTTGAATTTGCTGTGGTAAAAAATTTATCTGTCTATCAAGCAATGATAGTAGATGAAAGATTTGGGCTCCTAATTTTTTTGAAGCCAACATATTGAACACATATGATTGGGAATGATTCGATTAGCACTTTCAAGCTGTCAGTCAATATTTGGGGGATACCGCGGGGGAGTGTGGGGTGAATAAGATTAGGAAAAGAAGAGGTGGGAGATAGTTTCGAAATTACTTTTTTTCCCTAGAAGTGTCAAAAGGAAGAAGCATAAAGCACTGGTTCTCAGATGCCTGTTTCTGTGACACAGTATAATAAAAATCAGCATTCAATAGAACAAAGACAACTCTACAAATGTCAAGAAGCAAAAATTAACTGAATTTCTGGAGGTATGCTACTTTATTTTCTCTGTATATTTTATCTTCCTCCCTTTCAATCATAAAGTGAGTCATATATATCGAGCCTAACAGATCCAAATATTTGGCAATAGCATGCACTAGGAAATATGGAGTAGTGATTCCAAGATTTCACAAACAATTGAAAAGAAGTGTTTCAATTAAGTGTAGCATTAATTTCACCACTTAAATGGCACATTTGTGAAAGTGTAGATGCTGGAAGACGATACAACCTCAGAATAACTTGATTCCCTTCATTGACTAATTATTTAGTTATTAAAATTGCCTGACAGTAAGGCAGGACCTAAAAAAAAAAAAAATCCTGTATCTTAAACAAATACCTCAACGATGGGTTATGACAAGAACAGTTAATATCCATCAACATCTAGAAAGAAAGTTAAATTTACAGTTAGTTAAATTTATGTATACATTAGTATGTAATTTACATGTATGTATATATATTTTGTGTTTATGATTAAAATACTTATATATGGTTAGAATACATATATTTCCTTGTGAAGTAGAAGGAAAATATTCCATAAGATAAGCATTATTATTACCCCACTGTAGAACTACAGTGAGCAAACATTGCTGAAAAAAGGGCAAAATGTTAATACATGCAGAACTGCTGTTAGTAGTGATTTTCTCCACAATGCCAAACTGATGGGGATTCGTGAAAGCCATTAAACAGATGCGTTGCTTTTCAATACATTCTTCAAGTATTTTTGCTCCCTCATCCACATTTTTAGTAAATGATGCTAAATGTTTTCAAAATATTACTATATTGGCTTTTTGACTTGAATTTTTTTAAGTGGACTCATATTTAGCAGCAGATGGTTGGAGATACCAGAACTGAAATGGAGTTAGTTATTTGGGTTCAGACTAAATCAAAATCTTATACCTCAGTTTATGGGATAATAGAGGTCAGAGCAGAAATCATCGTTCAAAAAAAAAAAAAAACCTCAAAACAATAAATTGTGAAAAAATAAAATCTCACAGGGCTTTTCCTAAATAAAAATTCTTATTATAGAAATAAGTTCACATTTCAATTCTTGCTAATGAAAAAGATGAGTCCAAATCTTTTAAAGTTTTTAAAATAGATGAGGTTTCCAATTATATTTTTATAGGAAAAAAAAAAGTCTTGATTTAGAAAATCACTGTCTGGTAACAGTTTTGATACTGATTTAGCTACGTAATATCCTGAAGATAAGTGAATCCTGTGAGATGAACCCTTGATTAATATGCAAACTCCTTGCAGTAGCTGAAGTGAACATTGTCTCACATGGCCTATACTGTAGTCAGTAAACAGGGTTAGTATATTTTTTCTGAAAAATTAAAAAAAAACCAAAAACTTTTTGATGTTTTACTGCCAGTAACCAGAGAATTGTGAGTTAATTAGGAGCCTTTGCCAACTTTTGACTCTTTAAACATGATGTAATAAAATTTTATGTAAGGTTTTTCCCAAATGTTAGATATTATAATCCATGTATTTATCAACAGCACTGACAAAGCAGGAAGAAAAAAGTTTGAGAAAAACTTCGGTTTTTAGTGTAGGTCAGGACAGTCGGGCAGTTGAGACTCATGTTGCTCAGAAATCACCTTGCTCTTCAGGAAAATAAACATAAATGCCTTACAGGAAGAGAATTCTCTGAGAGAGCTGAGGGAAGGGGGGGAAACTACAACAATCAAAAACAAAATTAAAAAATTAAAAAAAAAAAGAACCTGAAAATTCAACTGTAAAATGACAGAAATGATGTTGAGGACATGTGCACACTCTAGAAAACAGAATTAGGGGTTTCCAGGGCAAGTCTAATCCATTCAGGGTCACTGTCATCTGTATCCGGCAAAAACAGTCTGTTTAAAATGAGCTAATGTTCCATAAGGTCAAGTTAGAGTACAACATGCAGAAATCTGCAGCTTTCCAGTCTCTCACAGACGTGACTCTATTACAGGCCCACCTTCTTTGACCTATAGAATGACACCAGCTCATTCCACACTGACACAATGATAAAAATCACAGCAAATGAAACAATCTGTTCTTTAAGCTAAGCGCAAACATGTTTTCCAGAGTTAAAATGCCATGAAACCTTGGGTTTTTAACATATAAAGATAGGAATATTTTGTCAAAAGTAGTTCGAGTAGGAAGGATATTAGTAATGGAGTTCTTAAAGGCATATCTTGTCTGATTTACGTGGTATGTTTCTGAATTTTGATCATAGCAAACAAGAAATGCTTTGTCTTAACAGTGGCAATAAAAATACTTTGAAAAAAAGCAAAAGAAATATGTAATTATTTATGATTTCCTTTACTGAGTTTTGTCATTATGTTCTTGTGATTTTTTTTCCTGACTATTTTCCTGAATATTCCGATATACAAAATTAATATGGAACATGGTTAGGTAGATATCAACTTGCTCCTTCTTTTCTAGGTCAATAATTCCAGAACATGAAGGCAGGGACAAATTACCTTCCACAAACAAGTTGTATTTATTTATTTTCTTGGAAGATGTTTAAATATTACCATTTGCTTGATTAACTGTCTTCCTTAAATTTAGAGATTTGTGTTATTAAAAACAGTGTATTGTTTCAAAGCCAATACAAATCACATTGCTTTCTATCTAATCACTGCCTTTACTGCCTTAGTACAATGGTTACATGGGAAGAGCTGCTCTTGTTCTCAGTGATGCTCAATGTAGACAGAAGAAAGCCCCAACTTGATACTGTGCTGGTATGCTTTAACCGAGCTATTTTTAATATTTCCTTGTAACTGATTTGTAAGTGGATTGTGCTTAGGCAGTGTCAGAACTTTCCTGTCAGCTACTTTAACAGCAAAGAGATAGCTTGATGAATAATTCATTGAAGGCAATTTTCTCCTAGTCACTGAGTCATCAATCATAGTTGCCTAAAGAGCCTTGAATTGGCCAGCGGAGCTCTATTCACAGGTAGGATGATTTAGGGAAGAGGAGCCACATTCATACTGACAAGTCAGGTAGCAGTAAGAAACGGAAGGTGTCTCCTTTACAGACTGCTAATGAGTCACCAAAACCGCATACTATTTCTAATTCCCTTTTTTGTTTTTTTCCCCCTTTTTCAAAATATCACTCAGAATTGTAGCCATAGGGTGGTTTTGCCAAACAAAGGTGCAGTTGGATGAAAAACCAGTGTAAATATTTGCACATTTTTTCTGGCAGAAATCCTACTCTGAAAAGAACCTCTTCAAAAGGGAAAAGTGATTTGATACATGATTGCATGCATTTACCCATGTAATTGAAATAATGAGAGATGATTGCTTTGAGCTAATAGTCATAAGTTACTGGTCTTTTTGTTTAATCCAACCATCAGCTGTCAAGAGCCTCGCAGGAGCATGGGGAAGATGCACCAAGGATATCATTTGCATCACCTCAGACTGTAATTTTGTTGTTTTTTTCAGAGCTGATACAAGCGTCAGATTCTATACAAATCTCCCTGGAGCATAAGCCTCTAGTGTTGTTTTGATAGGAGCAGAGAGAAAAGGAGCACGTATATGCCTGCTCCTAGTAGCTTAAATGCTCTCAGGATCACAAATAAAATAAAAGCCGATTTTTTTTTTTTTGGCAGACTTTTTACAATTGTTAAAAACTAATTTTGCAGCACAGTCAAGGTATATCTTTATGCTGAAAAGCTAATATTTGAGCATAATTTTCAAATACATACATCTTATATTATTGCACCTATTGTTCTGCATGACAGATACCTTTGTGGTGTGTTATACATCACCCATTAATTCCCTAAGCACTACCTATTGTATTAATACCAGCTGCCTATGACTATTCAACCAGCACAAGAAAACAGGCAAAAACAATGGTGCAGTGATGAGTCATAATTTTCATAGTCTTGCTTAATAAGGAGGTGTGAAAAATGTTTTCTAAATATTGTAGCTCTGCTGTTGTCTATATGTGATTATAATGTTTATGCAAGCAACACAAAACAATGTGTACACAATCAACATCTGGCTACAGAGATTTCACTATAGAAAGATTTGGAGAAGATTTACTGAACACTGCTCACAAAGTAATTAAGTTTAAATTAAGTTTTAATACATTGGGTGCAGATTCCTATTGAATAAATGCTTGAAGCAGACCAGTTAATTTCTGACGTATGGGAATGAGACTTTAATTTAGCAGATCGTTCACAGTGTATTGTAGGCTGTTGTTCCTCTTTTCCTCCGGATTACCTTCTGTCTGTGTGTGGATGAAATGTTAAGTTACCCCACAGGAGTGCACTGCCAATCAATGTTAGGGAAGACACTCTCCTCTGTGCATTATCTCGCATCTTGGTGCACGTCTCTTCAGCTGTGCCAGGCAAAGCCTTTGGTTAGTACACTGAGTCCAGGGAATCTCTCTGTTATTTTGAACTATTTTATCTGGCTACTACAGGATTTGCCTTAGATCTCACCAACTTCTCATGGAAGGAGAAGCTATTTTTTTATTTGCCTAAAGACTTGAAGAAATTATGGAGAGTGGAAGGATCCAGCTGGTGGAAATGGTGATGCATCTAAGCTTTGGAAGAGATACTGGGCTAGAAGACCTTTAAGATTTGAATCAACCCAAGGTACAGTACTAGGATGACATAGGATGCGGTGACTAAAGTGGATACAGAGGTGACAATTCAAGATACACACCTCGGTCCAGATTTGTGAGGATCTTTGAGGAAAAGAGCTTGAGAATGGGAAATGGACTTAGGAAATGTATTTTCAAGTAAGAGTAGGTTGGTAGAATCTGTTGTCCCAAAAAGAAAACTAAAAACGGGGATGGCAGACACCACTTTCTGACCCGTGGCCATGTTCTTGAATTAATTTCTCTGAAATATTAAAATATATTTAATAATAAAGTTTTTTTCACTGATGTTGTTGTTAGGGGCAGTTGAGTCAGTTACGACTCATAATGATCCTATGTACCACAGAACAAGAAATGCTGCCCAGTCCCGTGCCATCCTCACGATGCTCACTCACATCTTCACTGATAAAGAGACTTTAATGATGGAAACACTGGCTCTGAAATAAAAATATTTGGTTGTTTCTAGACCTAGGTTCTCAACCTTTTCCCATAAAACTCATAAAAAAGAGGTTTACGTGAAAAACACACTCCTAAGGGAGGACTTGCTGGTCGTGTAGTGGTTAAGAGTTCGGTTGCTAACCAAAAGGTTGGCAGTTCGAATCCACCAGCCACTCCTTGGAAACACTATGGAGCAGTTCTACTCTATCTTATAGGGTCCCTATGAGTCGGAATGGACTCCATGGCAAGGGACTTGGTTTTTTTTATTCACTGGTGTAAATCAACTCATTAACCTCCACTCAGGTACGAATACTTGAATGCATGCAAAAATACTTTTCTTATAGAACTGACCTTAAATCCTCTATTTTAAAGTGAAATTATCCACCCCTTAGCGTTACATAAAGCTCAGACTGTGAAGTCCTGGATCTTCCACTTCTAGCTGTGACTTTGGGTAATATATTTAACTCCCTTATGCCTTAGTTTCTCCATCTGTGAAAATGGAGTAATGAGAATACCTCATAAGGTATTTTGGGGATGAAATGAGTTATCTCAACCATTTTTTGATTTCCTCACATTTGTTTGGGATACATCCACATATTAAGACACTGGGACTGAGAACCACTGCTCTAGACTCCCTGAATTTTCAAGTTGTTTGATACAGTGCCTATTTCACAAAATTATGGGAATTATATAAGGTAGATGAAAAAGTTGTCTAACAACTTGGCTCTTCTGGAGTAAAGATTCTTTTATTATAATACAATTTCAGAAGCTGTTGCCAGAATTTCTTTCATTACCCCAAATAGCAAGGCTTTCTTTTTGTACATGAGCTAGTCTGGATGCAGGGACTTTTTGCATCAGTTTAAGACTGTGTCCCCGGTTGGTTTGGACTGCAGTATGAAAATCCATGCTGGCCTTTCATAGGATCCATCCTAATATGACAGTTGAGTCAATTGGATAGTGATTCACAAATAAATCATATTAAATTGGCATTAAGTCAGTCACTATTTCTTTTTTAATGGGCAAGGTGAATTTCCTTCCTTCCTTTTTTCCTTTTACCCTCCTTCCCTCCCTCTCTACTAACCTCTTTCTCTCCTCTTTTGTATTCTGAGTCATTCCATCAACTCCCAGACTAAACTTATTTCACTCTTTCTTATTTACAGGTAGTCCCTGACTTACGACATTTTCGAGTTACGATGAACAGCACTTACGACCATCTTTTTTTTAATGGTTAGTAATATGCAGTACATGCAATGTTAAAATTTATCTGTAGGTTTATATGTAATGTTCCCAACCCCCAAAGACAAACAGAAATTTGATTTATAAAGGTACTGATGACAAAAATCAATAATAATGAAAACTAAAATAAAAACGAGGTATTCAAGATACATCAGAACCAACTTACAAAGGAGTTGTAAGAACGGAACCCTATGTAAGTTGGGGACTACCTGTATTTGCAGTTTATCAATTTGTTTAGTCTCGGTTTTACTTAACCAGATTTCACTTTAAGATTAACATTTTAAATTCCTTATCCTAATCCAATCACTCTTTCCCTTAATACTTGGTACAAGCATTTATATTTATTTTATCTTCAAATTAATTTTCTTGTTTCGGGGTATATACCAAACCAAAAAAACCCATTGCCATCGAGTTGATTCTGACTCATAGCAACCCTATAGGACAGAGTAGAACTGCCCCATAGGGTTTCCAAAGAGTGGCTGGTGGATTCGAACTGCCAAACTTTTGGCTAGTAGCCATAGCTCTTAACAACTGTGCCACCAAGGCTCCTTGGGGTATATAAGCACCCACAGCTAAGGGAAGTATTTCCTTTTAAAACATCCCCAATTCCCAGCCCCCTTATAAATAAAGCAGTTTCTTCCCTATTCTACATCAGTAGACCTTTCTGTATGCAGTTCAAAATAGCTTTGACCTTTATTGCTTTGCTATCACACAGTAAACGCATATAATAATATTGAACTTGTATCTGGCACTCCATGTTTTCAAAGCATTTTACGATTATAGATTAGTTATTTCACACAATATTCAAGCAAAGCAGTCTGGATGGGTCTGGACAATGCTAATTTTATTGATGAAGCAGCTGATAGGGACACTGCCACTTTGTCCTGCCATCAGTAACTCAGTGGCAGCGGCCACACTGACACGAGCCAAGTGGTGCTGCACTCAACTGGCTGAGTTATTTACGAGGTAAACATATTACAATGAGCACCCAGACCTTTGTGTGCTAGCTTAATGGATACAATGTGTATCGTAGAGCCAGATGATGTAGGTTCAAATCCTGGCTTTACCTCTTACTAATTGGGTCACCTTGGGCAAGTTGCTTAAGCTCTCTGTAGATCAGTTTGCTAATCTGTAAAATGAAGGTAGCTACCTCATACTAAAGGAGCCCTGGTGGCTCAGTGGTTAAGAATTCAGCTGCTAACTGAAAGGTTGGCAGTTCAAACCCACCAGCTGCTCCTCGGGAGAAAGATGTGGCAGTCTTCTGTAAAGATTTGTAGCCTTAGAAACCTTATGGGGCAGTTCTACTCTGTCCTATAGGGTTGCTATGAGTCAGAATTGACTCAATGGCGATGGGTATCTCATACTACACACCACCCTCTGTTAGTTTGTCCTACCTAGTGTGGTGGCTTGCATGTTGCTATGATGCTGGAAGGTATAATACTTGTATTTTAAATACCAGCATGGTCACTCATGATGGACAGGTTTCAGTGGAGCTTCTATACTAGGAAGACTAGGAAGAAAGGCCTGGTAATCTACTTCTGAAAATTAGCCAATGAAAGCCCTATGGATCACAATAGAATATTGTCCAACAGAGTGCTGGAAGATGAACCCCCTACACTGGAAGACACTCAAAATAAAATGTGGCTGCAACAATGGACTAGAGCAACCCACAATCATGAAGATGGCATAGGTCTGGGCAATGTTTTATTCTGTTGTATGTACATGAGGTCACCATGGGTCAGAGCCAACTGGATGGCAACTAACAACAACAACCTCATATTATGGTTGTGAGCTTTAAATGAGTGATGATGCCCTCAGATCAGCACCTGGCACAGAAGTACTTTTTCAGAAAATGCTAGCTATTTGTCAGTGTTGCCTGTCTCTTTTCTTTCTCTTATTTTCTTTCCTTGTCTTCTCTTTTCTTAACCTTCTATATGGGCTGATATTAATGTTTGGTGTTTTTCTGGAGCTATATTAATGTTCATTTTCCAAAAGTAGTATTCAGTATGTTTTTCCCTAACTGGTTCCCCACCGCTTTTAAAGAATTCAGCCAATGTATCTCTCTTCCTACTGGCGCTTACAACCAGCTTCGGCTTTCTCGTTATTGCCCCTATTTGTCTGTGCATGTCTGCCTACTTCCCACCAGCCACTCTCTTCTTAGGCTGCTTGGAGGGTACAGAATCGCTTATTCATTAAAAATTTATTTAACGAGCCCGTAATACGTAATAGAACTGTTCTATATACAAGGGATACGTACTGAAGAAGACAGACAAAATCTGTTTCTCCTGGGGCTTTTGATCCAGGAGATCAAATCATTTGTCAATAATGCCAAACAGCCAAAAAGCTGTAACTACTTCTGAGTTTTCCATATCAGGCATTTTAAACACCTGGATGGAATTAAATGTTTTCTATTTATTGCAGTTTCTGCCTGGAAATGTTAGGGAGTGTTCTAGGCCAGGGCATGATAGATACAGATATTGGAACAATATGTATATTTACACATTTATTTCCATAGGCCTTAACCAATCAACGTTGGTTAAGACTAATCAATAAAAGTCTATATTGTATTAGTAAATGATATGTATACAATATAAAGGTCACTGTAGATCTAACTGAAAATAATTCATGATTATTACTAATAACTAATCTCTCATTAACCCAATTGTGCATTGTTCTGCTCATGAAAATATATTTGTAATGTCTTGCTGTAAATTCTACACCTCTCTCTCTCTCAGATACACACACACTCATACACACACATAGCCTTTTCTGCAGAACATTCTAATCTCTGCAATAACCCCCATTCCTTGCCGTTTTCTAAAAACACGTTTCTCTAGATCAAGATCAAAAACCTTTTCATAGAGCTCATCTTGAGTTCTTGAAAGACTGCAGCTTTCATTCTTATTTTGGTGTGCAAGTAAACGACTAGAAGTATGAATAATAAGCCATGTATCTTCACTGAGACAATGAGTATATGATTTATTCTATACAAAATTGTCTATATTACTTTATTATTAGAGTTGGTAAATTGTTCTGTTATTATTTGAATTCACACTACATGCCTACATGCCAGCTGTTATCCTAAACGTTTTACATGAATTCTCTCATTTTCTTTGCACAGTAACACTGAGGTGAGCACTGCTATCAACTCCATTTCAAAGTGGAGGAAACTAAGGTCATACACTGTAGGTGGTGGAATGATTACTTGACTCCAGATCTGTACTTTTAACCACAATACCAGATTGCTTCTCAACTGATACTTATGTAGAAAAATATTTGATTGATTGCTCATAGCAATGCATAACAACAATAAGCTTCCAGACTTCTCTGAGTCATCCAGAAAGGTTTCTTAGATGTGACAACACCTAAATGAATTGGACTGCAGCTCATAACTGAAAAATTCTAATTAGAACATATACTTCAATTAAAGTCAAATGACTAAACCTTATGAGAAAAAAGACTTTTATGGCTACTTCCATTAGTTATTTGATGTGAATAGTGTTTAAAATAAGACTTAGGTAAATATATTTCTTAAATTGTACTATTTGGCTAATCTTTACTTAAATGCAGATACAGTCGAAGATGGGCACTTCTATCTGCCGATTACTAAAGCAAAGATCTTGGAATAAGACAACTTGAACAGCCTAGAACTTAACTGTAGATATAATCAATACTGGGAATGCACTGCAGAAATGGCAGATAAGGTTTGATACATATTACTTTATACTTCCTGTAGGCTAGCACATTAAACAAAGGAAAAGAATTATTATTTTAGCTTTCATAATTAAAAATAATTATTTGTATTTATAAGTTTCACTCTGATTAGTTACCTTGGAATCCCCAAAAATGTTGCTTGATCTTGACATTACCTCCTACTTCTCCCATTGAGAAAATTTATGCCATCAGAGGTAAATACTCAAATTTCCCACCTCAGAGATAGGACTGCTGTACCTATCCTTAATTATTTTCTTCCCTCCAGTCTCCATGGATAAAATATCATTCCCTCTACACAAGACAATTCCTCTATTTGTATACTGATCTCGACTCTCCTATCCCCTTTGACACCCTGCACTATCTTTCTTCTACATCTTAAATTCTCCTTACTACCTTCTATCTTCTAGCACACAAACAAGGTTAAGCACTTTTTATATGGAAAAAAAAAGCTAAACTATTTCTCAACTCTGTATGTCACTGTAACCATAGCCTTGTCTTTCTGCTTTCCTTTACTAAACAGGTTTTCAAAACATATAAAACACTCGTCTGTCAGTTCGTCTTACTGTGGTGGCTTTCATGTTGCTGATACTTGAAGCTTTGCCACCAGTATTTCAAATACCAGCAGGGTCACTCATCGCGGATGGATTTCAGTGAAACTTCCAGACTAAGACTACAAAGAAGGACCTGGTGATCCACTTCTAACAAAAATTGGGCAGTGAAAACCTTATGAATAGCAGCAAAACATTGTTTGATATAGTGCCAGAAGATGAACCCCTCGGGTTGGAAGAGCTGCCTCCTCACAGTAGAGTTGATCTTAATGATGTGGGTGAAGTAAAGCTTTCAGGACCTTCATTTGATGATGTGAAATGACTCAAACTGAGAAGAAATAGCTGCAAACACCCATTTATAATCAAATATGGAATGTACAAAGTATGAATCTAAGAAAATTAGAAGTTATCAAAAATAAAATGGAAAGCATGAAGATTGATACCCTAGGTATTAGTGAGCTGAAATGGACTGGTATTGGCTATTTTGAATGGAAAAATCATCTGGTCTACTATGCTAGGAATGACAAATTGAAGAGGAATGGCATAGCATTCATAGTAAAAAAAAAAACATTTCAAGATCTATCCGGAAGTACAACGCTGTCAGTGATAGAATAATATCCATACCTCTACAAGGAAGACCAGTTAATAGGACTATTATTCAAATTTATGCACCAACCACTAATGCCAAAGATGAAGAAATTGAAGATTATTACCAACTTCTGAAATTGATCAAACATGCAGTCAAGATGCATTGATAATTACTGGTGATTGGAATGTGAAAGCTGGAAAGATGAAAGATCAGTAGTTGGAAAATACAGCCTTGGTGATAGAAACGATGCTGGAGATCACATGACAGAATTTTTCAAGATCAACAACTTATTCATTGCAAATACCTTTTTTTCAGCAACATAAATGGTGACTATACACATGGACCTTGCTAGAGGGAATACACAGGAATCAAATAGACTGTTGTTGTTAGGTACCATTGAGTAGGTTCTGACTCATAGCAACCCTATGCACAACAGAACAAAATACTGCCCAGTCCTGAACCATCCTCACAATTGTTGCTGTGCCTGAGCCCATTGTTGCAGCCACTGTGTCAATCCATCTTGTTGAGGGTCTTCTCTTTTTTGCTAACCCTCTATTTTGCTAAGCATGATGTCCTTCTCCAGGGACTGATCCCTCTTGATAACTTGTCCAAAGTATGTGAGACATAGTCTCGCCGTCCTTGCTTCTAAGGACCACTCTGGCTGCACTTCTTCCAAGACAGACCTGTTCATTCTTTTGGCAGTCCATGGTATATTCAATATTCTTTGCCAAAACCACAATTCAAAGGTGTCAGTTCTTCTTCTGTCTCCCTTATTCATTGTCCAGCTTTTGCATGCATATGAGCTGACTGAAAACACCATGGCTTGGGTCAGGCACACCTTAGTCCTCAAGGTGACGTACTTTAAAGGGGTCTTTTGTAGCTGATTTGCTCAATGCAACGCATCTTTTGATTTCTTGACTGCTGCTTCCATGGGTGTTGATTGTGGATTCAAATAAAATGAAATCCTTGACAACCTCAATCTTTTCTCCGTTTATCATGATGTTGCTTATTGGTCCAGTTGTGAGGATTTTTGTTTTCTTTATGTTGAGGTGTAATCCATA
>NW_004443979.1:12364456-12375613 GCF_000243295.1 Trichechus manatus latirostris
ACCTCAATCTTTTCTCCGTTTATCATGATGTTGCTTATTGGTCCAGTTGTGAGGATTTTTGTTTTCTTTATGTTGAGGTGTAATCCATACTGAAGGCTGCGGTCTTTGATCTTCATCAGTAAGTATTTCAGGCTCTCTTAACTTTCAGCAAGCAAGGTGGTGTCATCTGCATAACATAGGTTGTTAATGATTCTTCCCCCAATCCTGATGCCTTGTTCTCCTTTATATAGTCCAGCTTCTCAGATTATTTGCTCAGCATACAGATTGAATAGGTATGGTGAAAGGATACAACCCTGACACACACCTTTCCTGACTTTAAACCATGTGGTATCCCCTTGTTCTGTTCGGATGAATGCCTCTTGATCCATGTACAGATTCCTCATGAGCACAATTAAGTGTTCTGGAATTCCCATTCTCCACAATGTTATTCATAATTTGTTATGATCCACACAGTTGAATGCCTTATCATAGTCATTAAAACACAGGTAAACATCTTTCTGATACTCTCTGCTTTCAGCCAGGATCCATCTGACATCAGCAATGATATCCCTGGTTCTACATCCTCTTCTAAATCCGGCTATTGGTAGTCAAATAGACTACATCTCTGGAAAGAGAAGGTGAAGAAGCTCAATATCATCAGTGAGAATAAGGCCAGGGACAATATTGAAGGATTCTATGAGCAATATATTGAATTACACAGGAAACATTAAAAGAAGATGGAAGGAATACACAGAGTCACTGTACCAAAAAGAACTAATCAAGTTTAACCATTTCAGAAGGCAGCATATATGATCAAGAACAGATGGTGCTGAAGGAAGAAGTTCAAGCTGCACTGAAAGCACTGGCAAAACACAAGCCTTCAGGAACTGATGGAATACCAATTGAGATGTTTCAACAAATGGATGTAACAATGGAATCGCTCACTCATCTATGTCAAGAAATTTGGAAGACAGCTACCCGGCCAACCAATTGAAAGAGATCCATATTTGTGTCCGTTCCAAAGAAAGATTATCCAGTATAATGAAGAAATTGTCCAACAATATAATTAATATCAAACGCAAGTTAAATTTTGCTGAAGATAATTCAAAAATAGTTGCAGCAGTACATCGACAAGGAACTGCCAGAAATTCAAGACAGATTCAGAAGGGGACTTGGAAGGAGGGATATTATTATTGATGTCAGATGAATCTTGGCTGAAAGTAGAGAATACCAGAAAGATGTTTACCTCTATTTTTTTTACCGACTATGCAAAGGCACGCAACTCTGTGGATCATAATAAATTATGGGTAACATTGCTAAGAATAGGAATTCCAGAACACTTATTTGTGTTCATGCAGAGCCTGTACATAGACCAAGAGGCAGTCATTAGAACAGAACAAGGGGATACTGGGTGGTTTAAAATCAGAAAAGGTGTGTGTCAGGGTTGTATCCTTTCACCATATTTATTCAATCTGTATGCTGAGCAAATAATCTGAGAAACTGACTATATGAAAAAGAACCTGGCAACAGGATTGGAGGAAGACCCATTAACAGCCTGCAATATGCAGATGACACAATCATGCTTACCAAAAATGAAGATGACTTAAAGCACTTTCTGATGAAGATCAAAGACTACAGCCTTCAGTATGGATTACACCTCAACATAAGGAAAATAAAAATCCTCACAACTGGACCAATAAGCAACATCATGATAAATGGAGAAAACAGTGAAGTTGTCAAGGATTTCTTTTTGCTTGGATCCACAATCAACACCCAGGGAAGCAGCAGTCAAGAAATCAAATGGCATATTGCATTGGGAAAATCTGCTGCAAAAGACCTCTTTAAAGTGTTGGAAAGCAAAGATGTCACTTTGATAACTAAGGTACCTGGCCCAAGCCATGGTATTTTCAATCACCTCATATATGTGTGAAAGCGGGATAATGAATAAGGAAGACCAAAGAAGAATTGAAGCCTTTGAATTATGATGTTAGTGAAGAATATTGACTATACCATGGACTGCCAGAAGAATGAACAAATCTGTATTGGTAGAAGTACAGCCAGAATGACCCTTAGAAGCGAGGATGGTGAGAGTTTGTCTCATACTTTGTATGTGTTATCAGTAGGGAATAGTCCTTGGAGAAGGACATCATGCTTGGTAAAGTAGAGGGTCAGTGTAAAAGAGGAAGGCCTTTAGTGAGACGGATAGACACAGGGGCTGTAAGAATGGGCTCAAACATAGCAAAGATTGTGCTTTGTCCTGTTGTACACAAGGTCACTATGAGTCGGAACTGACTCGACGGCACCTAACAACAACAACCCTTTCTTTTGTCAACTCCTAAATTATACTTGTTTCACAACTCTCTCAGTTGAATTTCTTTCCTTACTACCTCACAGTTAGTAATCTCCCTAAGAAGATTCACCTCCAGGTTGCTAAACTCAATGGAAAATTTTCATTCCTTATCTGTCATAACTCTCTAAGGCTTTGAGCACTGGTGGCCACTCTCTCTGTTATATTCTATTTTGTTTTGGTATCTGTAACACTAGGCTCCCTTGGTTTTCTTCACTATTCATCGTGTGTGAAATCTTTCTCTAGCTACCTCCTAAAGGCCAGTTTTCTGTACTATTCCGTTAGCTCCTTTCTATTTGAATATTTTCTCTGGGTACTCTTACTGGTTACGATGGCTTCAATAAACACTTATATCCTAATGTTACACAAATTTGTTTTTGTTTTGTTTTGTTTTGTTCCAGATCTCTCTCCGAAATTCCAGACTCTCTTCAAGCTAAACAAGCACCAGACAGAACCAATTATCTCCCCATCTCTATCCTCATATCTCTACCACAGTTTGTGACATAACTGCTGGCTCAAGTCAATAATTAAGGGATCATTTTAATTATTCTGTTTCCTTTATTCCACATACCAGTGAATGGTCAATTCTTCCATGTCTTCACCTTCTAAATATTTCTTGAATATGTCCTCTCCTATTTATCCTGATTGTTATTTGGTAGTTAATACCTTTTCAACTCTCACTAGAAGTTTTGCTTTGTAATTATTCTTTTTATCTCCAACATCATCTCTTCAAAGTCATCATTTATGTTGCTGCCAACACAATCTCTCCAAAAACATGTCACTTCCTGGCTAAAATTATTCAATAACTCCCTGATTCCAATGGAGTAAAAGTGAGGCTCCTTTGAGATGCTTGAGGAAGCAGCTCTCAGGTCCAGTGTTCGGTACTATTTGGTGGAAGAAGACATTGCAGCTATCTGCAGCCTTTGGACATAGTGGTCATCTAGACTGAACAAAGGGACCAGAGAAATGCAGAGCTCCTACTGCCAAAGGAAATATCACAGGAACCTGAATATTAGCTTCAGGACGGACTGGGGAGGCAGGAGGAGTAATATGCCCCCAAAACATCCAGACTGAATGGGTAAAGAAAGCCTTGCTTCCGAGAAGATATCCAAACACAAAGAGATTTGAAAAAAAAATATGACCTTCTTTGTTAAGTGCCTTGCTGGATTGTTTTCTTAGAAGTTCCACTGTCTGGAGAGAACAATCAGAACCTCCCTGTGGCCTTTTAGAGTGGATACCCCCAGAAAGAGAGGATAAAAGCTATCTATAAGACCTTTGTGAGGCATTGGTTGTTCAGGGTTAGAATTCTTACCTTCCACGTGGGAGAAGACCCAATTTGATTCCTGGCCAATGTTCCTCATGTACAGCCACCACTCGTCTGTCAGGGGAGGCTTGCATGTTGCTATGATGCTAAGTAGGTTTCAGCAGAGCTTCCAGACTAAGACAACTAGGAAGAAAGGTCTAGTGATCTACTTCCAAAAATAAGCTGTTTCAACCCTATGAATCACAATGGTCTGATCCACAACAGATCGTGGGGATGGCACAAGACCAGGCAGCATTTGGTTCCACTGTGCATGGGGTTGCTATGAGTTGGCTAACTCTACAGCAGCTAACAATAATAACAACATAGGAGCCTTAGCACACCAGTGCAGCAAGTGGTTCAGGAAAGAGATGCATGAACGTTAAAACTTGCATTAGCTATCAGAGGTCATTTATTTGGCAGGAAAATTCATTTATATCACAAATGCAAAAATAATAATAGAATGCTAAGTAAACTAAAGGCCCCAAATAGCCATGATATATGTTTCAAGACAATGCAGTAAGGTCATGGCATATACCTAATCAGAATCTCTCAAAGCCTAATTTAAATTATTATACTTATAATTCTGTCTTGATTATCTATTTTCACAGTTCATAGCATAATAAGACTAGGTCAGTAGAGAGGCAAGCTCTCTGAGGCAGGTTGCAGCAAGAAGTGACATTAGAGAGCAAAGGCTAGAATAGAAAACTAATAACTCAAGCATCATAAGCTGGGATGTTAGGATAGAGGCAAAGAGCCTCAGTAATAGCCCTGAGGGCCTTGTATGTTTGAAAGGAGAGAGTTTCCAACTTGATGTAACGGACAAAGCAATGGGTGTCACTTAGATCTCCGCTCTAGGCCTCACTCCATCACTTACCAGCAGTGAAGTCTTGAGTCTCCTTGCCTAACCTCTCAGGGCTCAATTTTCCCCTCTATGCAGTGGTATAAATAGACTACTCTGAATGCCTGGCACACTTTATTTTCATAATATGGACATCAATACGACATATTTTAAAAAAGCATTTTGTAAATAAGTGTATAAAAGGAGTATTTTATTTCATGATAAAAAATTACACTTAATCATTAAGAATATTTTAAATTAAGTACTTTGCTTCTAAAAATCTGCAAGTCTCTTCTGTTTTCTTTCCTACTACGCTGTGTCCCTGGGAGATTTCATTCGGCCCCACAGCTTTAAATATTAACTATTTGTGACTGATTCAAAATTAGTATATTCTGACCCTGTCTTTCCAAATGTCATAGCCAACTGAGTACTTAATATCCCAAATTTAACTTATCTAAAACAGAACTCTTAACAGCACTGCCAACCCTGTTCCTTCTCCTGTCTTCTCCATCATAGTAAATGGCAATACCACACAATGTTGTTCAAGCTAATAATCCAGGAGTCATCCTTGATCTCTCTCTTAACCCCATAATTTATATCCAACCCATTAGCAAAGCTTTAGCTCCATCTTCAAAAGTTACTCTGAGTCCATTAACTTCTGTCCATTTCCATTGCTACTACCTTAGCCCAAATCAGCATCATCTCCCACTAGCACTGCTATAGTAGCTTCCTAAATGCTAGCTTAGCCCCTCAATCCTTTCTGACTTTGCAGTCAGAGTAATATTTTTAAAAACATAAAGTAGATTATATCTCACTCCTGCCTAACCCCAGGTTTCCCATTCCACTTAGAATGAAATTCTTTTTTTTTTTTTTAACTCTGGTCCATAAGGCTCTACACAATTTGTCTTTTGCCTACCTCACCAACCTCATATCCTGTTACCTTCCCCCTCATTATAGGAGTCCAGGGTGCTGAAAGGTCAGCTGTTGGAGTCCCCCAAGAGGTACCTTGGGAGAAAGGCCTGGTGATCTATTTCTGAGAAATCAGCCATTGAAAATCTTATCGAGCACAGTTCTACTCTGACACACATGGGGTCACCATGAGTTGGAGTCAACTCAAAAGCAACCGGTATGTGTGTATCCCTCATTATGCCCCATTCATACTGGCCCCTTTTCTCTTTCTCAAATACATTTACCCATGGGTTATGCTGATTGGTCAACCTGAGTGACATATCTACCACTGTAGAGGGGAAGATGAGGCCAACTGATTAACAGAGTCACAAATGAAATGGTAGAAACAGTTGTTAAAAGGAAGGACTACAAGTCTCACACTCCAGAAAAAAACAAACAAACAAACAAACAAAAAAAAACCAGATGTTTATGGTAGTGGCAATCTACTAGATTTGTCATCATCAACATAATTCGTACCACCAAGTACTACTTAAATGTTCAAGTGAAATGGATACAATAAAAAATTACCTGGTCAAAATTACATTTTATGTCAAAATCAATAGACACAAGCACAGCCAACATAAGCTTCTAATTAGGTACTTGAGTGGACTAATACAGTCCTGGAGAATTAGAGTACTTAGTGATGTCAAAGGATCATCTAAGCATTGTTGACCAGTAAAACACGTCTGTTTTCTCTTAGATTAATCTTTGTGAAAAGTTGCCAGGATCACAGTCCTGTAGTTTTGAAACACAAAAAAGAAGTGTCACGGTTGTTTATAGCACTTGAGCTTTCAAAATCCTTTTAATGGCTTTTTCAAGGGACTTAGCTACTTGTTCCTTGACTTTTATTATTTATTTATTAATCTTTTTTTATGATTCATACGCCTTGCTCTAAAGGATCAGATATCCCTAAATTTCACCAGCAAGATTATTTTCTTTTAATGAAAATTGCAACAAATCTTTCTTTTCATAGAAAGCTACATTCATGTCTTGAATTTCAAACATTTGAAATTGAAGTAATAAATAGGAAAAGCTACTAATGAAAAGTGTTATTTTTAAATGATAAATTCAAAGATCAAAATAAAATGATTATTCATTGTACTATACAAATAGCCCATCTTTGTACCAAAAACCCCTTTCATCTTCACAACTAAATTGACTAAAAGGCACGGTTTCCTAGCAACATTCATTGTGTTTATGACCTTTCCTCCAATCTGAGCACACAGATGTGGTTCTGAAGCTAATAAATATACATCATCCAACCTAGACTATTCCAATTTCCCCAGAGCAGGTTGGGAGAAATAGCCAACCAAAGATGAGAGCTAAGAAAATAAACATATACTCAAAACAGTTCTGAATATTTTGATATGGAAGGGTTTATTTAACTGAGGTTAATAAATCAAAGTATAATCAAGTAGTATTTTATTGTGGCATTCTGACATATAATTATAACACAACATACTCAGAACAAGTTATGGATTTAATGAACAGCTTTTCCTGATACTAGAAAAATTGTATTTATAATCCACTCACAAATATAGGCACCTGTAATTTAGGATTACAAACTATCTGCAGTCTTTGGAGAATCTATATGTTTGTGTGCCATTAGAATTTGAAAAATGCTTGACAAAATAATATGTTAGATCTCTTTTAAGCATTTTTCCAAGAAAATTGTGCCGAATAAGACCCACTGCTTTATATTAGCAAAAAGTCTAGGTAACACCTCTTACCTATACAATATCTGATATCTATATTATCTTATGACCTGCCACTTCCGTAGAAAATCAGGGAGAGCAAGGACACAGAGAAAAAATAACTGGCATCTTTGTAACTTTGCTATAATGCTATACTGTCAATTTCTATGGATTAAACCCTCTAGAAAACAAGTCAAGAAGCGCTCTTTTCTTTTGAAGAGAAAAAGGCCTTCACTGCTGGAAAATTCACCAAAAGAGCAGGAGTTACATGATGTTGAGCCATTGGTTCATTTTCTTCAGCACTGTCTAATGAATCCCTCCAAATTTATATGTTTTGTATATCACCACCACAGATGCAGGGTTTAGTGAGGTTTGCTTATGCAAAATGAAAATAATTACAGGGACGCTTTTAAGCCAGATGTTGAAAATCGCTAGAGACGTGTTTGGGTCAGCATGTTTGACAGAGTTTACACAAGTGGCTACTCTAACTGGCAATTGACTGCCCAGTGGACAATGAGTAATATATCTTCCTTGTTTGCTAAGTATATATTTATTTCATTTTAGATAATTGTGTCTGAGGTTACGATGGCAATAAGAGTGATAAATTCTCTACCTTAAATCTCTTAATAGGTATGATGAGTACAGTTTAGCCAAAACAGTAACTGTTTTAAAAAGAAATTATTTATTCTGACATCCATATAAAATTTACTTTGTTTACAAGTTAGAAAGATGATTTTTCTAACTGCCAAATCTTTGATCTCAACCTAAGAGTTAAAATTCCAGCTGTGTTCTTTGTGACTCTCATTTTCATTTTCAACAGTAATGAAAAGTCTACAGTTAGGACACAGCTGAGGGTTTTTTTTTTTTTTTTTTTTGATAATTTTTGTTATGATCAACTTGGAGTCAGCTTAATTTCTCTTTGATGACAAAGCCCTTGGTTAATAGGTGAATAAATTATTCTCAGGCTTAGCTGTTGTTGTAGTTATCAAAGTCATCCTAGAATTAAAGGTTATAATTTTAGGACCATAGTTAGGTCATTGATTTGTCTGGTTATTGGATTGGTCATTTACAAATCAACTTCATAATGAAGTTTGTCATTGTGAATGATCTGAAAATCTCTTTTATACATGCCAGGTCTCAAACATCCTATGGGATCTCAACCATCAAATTTGGAAGAATTAGTCAATTAATTTTTGTCCAGATATCCAAAGGGGAATGAATACTTTGCTGCCTCATTTCTTAGTCTTATGCTCATTGTACTCATCTGTCTTCCATACTGCTTACACATCCCTTCATCTTACTAAGCTCATTTCTCCTCTCCAGCCATGGCCCCACAACCTTTACTCTAAAAGGAAGAAGTGCAGGCTCAGTAGAACTCCCAAGAGGAACTGAAGAAGCCTAAGGCTTCTTAAACTAATCTATGTCTTTAACCAGAAGAATGAACAAATCTGTCTTGGAAGAAGTACAGCCAGAGTGGTCCCAGAAGTGAGGATGGAGAGACTTTGTCTCAAGTTCTTTGGACATGTTCTCAGGAGGGACGAGGGTCAGTAAAAGAGAGGAAGATACTCAATGAGATGGATTGACACAGTGGCTGCAACAATGGGCTCAAACATAACAACGAGTGTGAGGATACCACAGGACTGGGCAGTGTTTCGTTCTGTTTTACATAGGGTCACTATGAGTCAGAACTAACTCCACCGCACCTAACAACAACATGTCCTTGACCTGGGTCTCAGTCTTTTTACTTGAATACCTGGAGAGTTGAACTACATAATTTCTAAAGTCCCTTCTAGTCCCCAAACGCTACAACTAAGAATAAAATGCAGTTTCATCAGCCTACTGACCGCCTCAATAAAACTTACAACATGGTTCTTTCTTAAGCTTCTTTTCTTTTTTCTTACTTATCCCTTTTATGAACAAATTAATTTGTTTAATTTTTTGTTTATATAATTGTTTTCATTAATGTAATGTATGCTGAATCATTGAGTGTGTCTGAACTTTTGTTAGGTAATATGGATTTTGAATAATATTACGTGGGATACATATGTCTTTCTGCACTCTGGGGGTAGAATTATGTGGGACAGATATGTTCTCCCTTGGATTCTGCATCACCTTCTAGATCCTTTGACAGGTGCATACAATGTACAGCACCTGAAAATGAGATATTCATGCAAACATGGAATCATTTCAAGAAACGAAACTTGCAGATAACACCAAAAAAAATACCAAACAAACCAAACCTGTTGCCATCAAGTCGATTCCTACTCATAGTGACCCAGAAATATACTTACAAGGCTTATCTCACTGTATGATAACCAAAAGAGACAAAAGTTTTGTGCAATCACACCTCCAGGATGCAACACCTCATACAATACCTGTAAAACATGCTCGTTTCTTCCATTTCAAGCAGTTATACAGGTCCTAGCCTGCCGGCAGCACATACTGTCAGTGGTAAAGAAGCTTCCCAATAAAACTGAGAGGTGGAAAATTTAGGCTTGGTGAACGTATATCCCATTACTGCATGCAAAGGTCTTCATACTCTAGCATGAACCTCTCCAATTTCAAAAACTCCATGAAAACATCACTCAGGAAGTCAGCTCTCCTGGTACACTTCACTTCTCACCTTTCCCAGAGCATATTAGTGACACTATTGTCTAACGGATAGAGTAGATGCTTTGGAAGAAATATCAAACCAACCAAACAAAAAAATAATAAACAATAAAAAATCCCACTCTGTCACTTGTAGTTCTGGGAACTTGGGTAAATGACAACCTTTCTGAGCTTCAAATTCTGCATCTGCAAAATAGAAATATAGCACATAACATGGGTTGTTGTGAAGATTAAATAAGATGACATAGATAAATCTAAGTGAAAGCTATTTATGATTATTTGGTAAGTGGAGGCCATTATTATTAATTACTCTATACTGTCTTAATTCCTCTCCACCTCCCCCAATTTCTCCAGCTAGAATAAAAATGAACTTATCCTTTAAGATTTATTTCAGACGCCACTTGCTCAGGTGCATTTCTTGACTTCTCCCAGCTTAGTTACCAGAATCCTCAGATTTTCACAACATTTTGTTCGCATTCTGATGTAGTAATTTATTCATAGAGTTCAGGTGTATCTCTTTGTTTTATTTGTCTCACAACAAGACTCTAGACTTTCTGTTGTTAATGATTGTTACCTTAACATCTTTGTACCTTGTTTAGCTCTCAGTCTTGCATACAGGAGAGGTTCGATAAATGTTTGAATAAATTATAAATATGCTATTTATACTTTACCTCTGCATTCCTCCATCCGGAGCAACTTGACTTATACATAAAACCTCAAATTCATCCCAAGGTATGAAATTAATCCTGTCTCAAGTCAATGGAGGAAAAGGAGTTCTAGCTCAGGAAATTTGCATTAAGTCCAGCTTGCTATTTGTTTCCCTTAATCACGTATATCAGTTCTAGATTTCCATTTTCCTGTCAAAAATTTTAGTTTCTCATAGTCCTATGACAAATTTCCTGACTTGAATTTCAATTTCAGTGATGAGGTCCTGCACAGTTTCCACTAAGATGTGGCCTAAGATCTTATATTGATAACCTATGTTATACCACAATTCTTTTTTGCCTGATTGTTGTTGTTAGCTGCTGTTGAGTAAGCCCTGGACTCATGGTGACCTCATGCATAGTGGAACAAAATGCTACCCAGTCCTGTGTCATTTCCATGATCAGTTGTGACCAGCTGGTTTCCGGAGTAGATCACCAGGCCTTTCTTCCTAGTCCGTCTTAGTTCAGAAGCTCTGCTGAAACCAGTTCAGCATCACAGCAAAACACAAACCTCCTCTGACAGGTCGTGATGGCTGTTCATGAGGTACATTGGTTGGAACTCAAACCTAGGTCTCCCACATGGAAGCTGAGAATCCTACCACTGAACAACCATTGCCGCAACTCTATGCCTGGAGCTTTGTCTAATTCTTTCTGTTCTAACTAGGGATAGTCCTAGTAACTTCTGAATTCCAGCCCAGTTTCCGGGTCCAATCTGCCTATAGCCTGTTTATTTT
>NW_004443979.1:12381832-12388062 GCF_000243295.1 Trichechus manatus latirostris
GTATTTTCCATGACTTTGTCTATTTTTTCCTCATGTTTGTCAGCTTTTTGCCTCAGTTCTTGGAGAATTCTGAGTATTAGAGATTTGAATTCCCTATCAGGTAGTTCTAATGCATTTTCTTCCAGAGGAGAATCATCTGGTGTTTTACGTTGGACGCCTACTGGAACCATCCTGTCCTGTTTTTGTAAATGTTTTGATATTGTCTGCCGTTTTCGGGGCATTCAGTAATTATTTTTCTCGTTTATTGATTGTAGATTTGTTTGTTCCATCCCTTTTTTTAAAAAAAATTTAACTATGTCTGAGCAGGCGGACTGTGTGTTTTTTGTTGTTTGCTAGTCTGTGGGAACAATACTTTTCACCTCCTTCTCCAGCTGGCAGGGTCAGTCACTCATATATGGTATTGCAGGGCACGTCTGGCTGAAGAGGAGTTAATGGGACAGTTTGTTTGTGGTACTTATTACAGCCACCAGAGTGGGTTGGTAATCAGTGCAGGGCAGGTTCAAGTAGGCCGTGCCTGTGCTGCTTGGTGGTGTGATGTCAAGTGCCCGGTGCAGGTAGGCAAGATGCAGAGGGGAGATTATTATGTGTGGAGCTAAGATAGATATGGGAGAGAGGAGAGAGGAACAGGAGCCAAAAACATACAAACAAACAAAAAAGAATGCTAGGGGAGCTTGCCTTTGGAGTGGAGAGATGAGAGACTATGAAATGGAGAAAAACAGTAAGAGGTAGAGGAAGAAAAGAAATGAAGGAATAAATAAAAATCAGTAAGGTTAAAGAACACAAAGTTCCCAGGGATCCCACTGGTGCAGCTATGCGGTCTGGGGAAGTCACTCTCAGGTGCTGTAGTACAGCCTGGCTAGAAGGCATAGACATATACAAAGCCATGTATTCAGGGAACAGAAAGAGAAGGAAGATATAGAGAGACGAGAAACTGAGCAATGAAGAAAGAGAAAAAGGGAAAAAGAGGGAAAAGAAAACGAAACAAACTAAAAAAAAAAAAAGGAAAAGAACAGGAAAAGCCCCCCAAAAAAGAGAGAAAAAAAAAAAACCAATGAATAAAGAAATGTCCTCAGGGCTCCCTCTGCATGTCTGTGGAAGCCGAGGGCGAGTCTCCTTGCCATGCAGCTCCACCTGGCTTGAAAGGGCTCCCAACTCAAGAAAAGGAAAAGAAAACAAACAAACAATTCAAAACAAACAAAAGAACAAAAGCCCCGGGATCACACCAGCATGTCAGCCGAGACTGGGCAGCAGCTCCACACTCTAACGGAGCTCCGCAGCCCCTCAGGAAGAAGCAAAGATGGTGCACGGAGCCAGGTACTCGAGCGAAAGGAGGGGGAGGTGGCGAGAGGCAAGGAAGAAATCAAAAGAAGCAGAAAAAGAAAAGCAACACTAGCAGCCAACAAATGGCACTCAGAGAGCCAGCTAGTATGGGCTGGTGTTTTTGGACAAGAGACTGTGTCCGCGGGAAGCAGAGGGGGCTGAGTGTGGGTGAAGAAGGATAGAGAGTGGGAAAGTGTATATCACAAATTACCGGAGCTCTGCAGCCCCTCAGGAAGCAGCAAAGATGGTGCATGGAACCAGGTACTCTAGCGAAAGGAGGGGGAGGTAGCAAGAGGCAAGGAAGAAATCAAAAGAAGCTGAAAAAAGCAACACCAGCAGCCAACAAATGGCACTCAGAAAGCCACCCGTTCGGGTGTGTGGAATCCATGCAGCCGGCGTTTCCCGGTCAAGAGATTGTGGCCGCAGAAAGCAGCGGAGGCCAAGTTGTGGTGAAGAAGTGTGCGGGGTGGGAAAGCGTATATTGCAAATTACCGGTTATTTTGTCTCCCGCTAGACGCTCTGTGAGGCTGCTTTCTCGTACCCCCTGTTTGCTGGTCTCTGATAGGAGTCCAAGATGGCGGATCCGCACTACATTAGCTGGTAGGGGACCTCTGCATGAATCTCTCCTCACTCTCCGTTCTCTGTCAGTTTTCTCATTCCATTTGGTGCTTGGCTGAGTTCTTTATCTCTTCATTTGATGTTTAGGGTTTCAGGATTGCTGTTTTCTCTGTTTGGCTTAGTTTTTTGGATCTTCGCTGTGGAGGGAAGGCGTGGTGCTTCTGCCTAGAGCGCCACTTTTCTATAGCCTGTTTTGTATATTGTCACCGCCTAAATCCCTGCCCCTGGACTCTTTGTCTGCCACTGACAGATTAACCCTCTGTAAATCTGGTTACTTAACTCAACTGCCAGCTATTAAAGTCCAAGCTTCTTACCAACTCCCAGAATTTAGTTTTTGTCCGACCAACAGTTTCATTCCAACAAATATGTCTAGTTTCCACTTCACAGTTCCCGGACTAATTCTCCCCTAGTTCTTCTGTCTTTCACATTTCCTAGTTCAATTAATTCTATTTTTGGTACTGTCTTACTCAGTTATATTCACACATCTTCTCTTTCTTCATTCCCTTTTATCTTCCAATCTAAAGCCACTGAGGTCAAGAAATGCTTTTTATCCTTTTGTTTGTGTGTTTTCTTTTATACATGAGTCAGAAAAGATGGTAACCATGGCTGCTGAATGTCCACTGAAACATTTAAAGTGATGAGTCACTATCTCTATTTAAATGCCATTAGAAGTGCCACAGAGTCCCTTTCAGAATCTCCAAAGGCAGCCATCTTAAAATTCTCAATAAAACCCACTTTTCATTAAATAATTAGAAGGATACTCTTATCTAAATCCTACTTACTCTCCTAAGCACCTCAAACACTTGAAGGCAGGATCTACAAGTGAATAGCTTATTGTGTCATTTGCTCAGGGAAATCTCAGTCCTCTAATATCTAGATGTAAGACTGAGGTTTCTTCATTAGAAACTCTTCAAAGATTATGCCCAAAGCTTTCACTTCTTCACCTAGGGAAGGAGGAACCAATGGAAAGTATATTGTCCTTGGTAATTTCTCACTCTCTCCTAGAGAAAAATCAAACTGCAACAAAACAGGTGGGGTCAAAAATTTATTATGTAAATGTAGATTCATATGGTTAAAAAGCAGATGCAGAAAATGAAGAACATACAATAAGTGATGAGGGTAGAGAGATTGCAAGGGTAGAAAGAATTCAAATATTCTATACCGGAAATGCTAGCAAAACAGATGAGAGATGAGATATTAGTCTGTTGTGTTGACTTTGTTGACAGTAGTTTGCATTCACATCACCCATTTGAAAGCAGCAAAAACAGCAATGATCAACTCTTTTTGTTTTGAAAATATAGCTATACCATCAAAAACTTCCGCCTGATAAGTTATTTCAGCTTTTGGGGGCCAAATGTAAATTCGTCATGTTTTTGAGCCATATTATTTTACTTCATCACACAGTTTTTATTTTACTTCAATTGTACATATTTAATTGAGTAGCATATAAAGTTTTTGAAGATCTTCATAACGATAATTTGGATTATTTAAACATGTTAGATAATTTATTTGGTTCTAAAAATCAAAATGTTATATTACTTTTGCACAAAGTATTTGGTCTCATTTAATCGAGAAACTTAAAGAAAAGAGTGTATTAGTTTGTTAACAAACAAAAAAAGGGTATTTTGGTCCTAAACTCCCCCGGCTCCCCCCAAATTAATTTGTTTTGTTTTTTTTTTTTTCCATTACGAAATTGAGTAAAACATGTGGTAGGCCAAGAAAGGACAAGAATTGAGATATTCTGTCATTTTATTTTCAAGTGCTAAGCAGGAATTTAAGAGGGAAGAATATTCAACGTTTAAACTATGAAGTTAAATGAAGATAAAAATTAGAAAGAGATATTTGATTCTCAAAGTTAGAGGTAGTCTAACATTTTAAAATGTGTATTATTAAGTTAAATGAATTGTAAATATCTTGTACAGAAACTGATTTATTCAAGTTTATGTGGTTGTGTTCAATAAAAACTCAATTTATTGTTGTAGTTTAAATGAAGTTTACATTTCAGGTTAGTCTCCCATACAAAAATTTATACATACTTTGTCATGTGACCCTAATTGCTCTCCCTTTACTGTGACAACACACTCCCTCCTTTCCACCCTTGATTCCCCATGTCCACTCAACCAGCTCCTAACCCTCTTTGCCTTCTCTTCTCACCTCTGGACAGAAGCTTCCCGTTTAGTCTCTTGTATCTACTTGAGCCAAAAAGCACACTCCTCATGGGTATCACTTTATGTCCCACTGTCCAGTCCAATCTCTGTCTTCAGCTGGCCTTGGAAATTATTTTAGTTCTGGGCTGATAGAGAATCTGGGGGCCATGGTCTTCTTACTAGAATTTGAGTTCTGCACCCCACCTTTCTCCTGCTCCATCAGGACTCTCTGCTGTGTTTCCTGTCAGGGCGGTCATTGATGGTAGCCAGGCACCAACTAGTTCTTCTGGTCTCAGGCTGATGGAGTCTCTGGTTTATGTGGCCCTTTCTTTCTCTTGGGCTACTACTGTCCTTGTGTCTTTGGTGTTCTTCATTTACCTTTACTCCATGTGGTTGGGACCAATTGATACATCTTAGATGGCCACTTGCAAGCTTTTAAGACACCAGATGCCAATCACTGAAGTAGGTTGCAGAACATTTTTTAATAAGCTTTGTTATGCCAATTGACTTAGATGTCCCCTGAAAGCATGGTCCCCAGATTCCTACCCCTGCTACTTTGTCCATCAAAGTGTTTGATTGTATTCAGGAAACTTCTTAGCTCTGGTTTAGTCCAGTTGTGCTGACTTCCGCTGTAGTGTATGCTGTCCTTCCCTCCACCTAGGAAAATACGTCTACTATCTAGTTAGTGAATAACCCTCACCCTCCCTCCCCACCCTTGTAACCATCAAAGAATGTTGTCTTCTGTGTTTAAAACTTTTCTTGAGTTCTTATAATAGTGGTCTTATACAGTCCTTCTGTGACTAAATTCACTCAGAATAATGACCTCCAGATCCCTCCATTTTATGTTTCATGGCTTTATCGTTGTTCTTTATCATTGCCTAGTATTCCATTGGGTCGATATACCATAATTTGTTTATCCATTCATCCGTTGATGGTCACCTAGGTTGTTTTCATCTTTTTGCTATTGTGAACAGTGCTGCAATGCACATAGGTGTGCATATATCTATTCGTGTGATGGCTCTTATTTCTCTAGGATATATTCCAAGGAGCGGGATAGCTAATAGTATGGTACTTCTATTTCTAGCTTTGTAAGGAAGCGCCAAATCGATTTCCACACTGGTTGTACCATTTTACATTCCCACTAACAATGTATAAGCGTTCCAGTCTCTCTACAACCTCTCCAGCATTTATTATTTTGTGTTTTTTGGTTTAATGTTAGCCTTGTTGGGGTGAGATGGTATCTCATTGCAGCTTTTGTCTGCATTTCTCTAATGGCTAATGATTGTATTTCTTCATGTGTCTGTTAGCCACCTGAGTAGCTTCTTTGGCGAAGTGCCTGTTCATATCCTTTGCCCATTTTTTTAATTGGGTTATTGGTCTTTTTGTTGTTGAGCTTTGCAGTATCTTTAGATTTTAGAGATTAGATGCTGATTAGATTTGTTGTAGCCAAAAATTTTTTCCCAGTCTGTTGGTTGTCTTTTGACTCTTGGTGAAGTTTTTTGATAAGCATAAGTGTATTATTTTTAAGAGCTCCCAGTTATCTAGTCTATCTTCTGTTGCTTATGCATTGTTACTTATGGTGTGTATTGTGTTTATGCCATGTATTAGGGCTCCTAGTATTGTCCCTATTTTTCCCTCCGTGATCTTTATCATTTTAGATTTCATATTTAAGTCTTTGATCCAATTTGAGTTAGTTTTTGTGCTTAGTGTGAGGTATGGGTCTTGTTTCAGTTTTTTGCAGATGGATATCCAGTTATGCCAGCACCATTTGTTAAAGAGACTGTCTTTTCCCCAATTAACAGACTTTGGGCCTTTGTCAAATATCAGCTGCTCATAGGTGGATGAATTTATGTCTGGATTCTCAATTCCGTGCCTATGTATCTGTTGTTGTATGAGTACTAGGCTGTTTTGACTACCGTGGAGGTATAATGTATTCTAAAATCAGGTAGTGTGAGGACTCCCGCTTTGTTCTTCTTGAGTGTTGCTTTATTGATTTGGGACCTCTTCCTTTTCCATATGAAGTTGGTGATTTCTTTCTCCATCTCATTAAAAAATGCTGTTGGAATTTGGATCGGGATTGCATAGTATCTGTAGATTGCTTTGGGTAGAATTGACATTTTCACAATGTTGAGTCTTCCTATCCAT
>NW_004443979.1:12389021-12398050 GCF_000243295.1 Trichechus manatus latirostris
GTTAACTCTTCTCTGAAAGTTTGGTAGAATTCTCCAGTGAAGCCATCTGGGCCAGGGCTTTTTTTTTGTTGGGAGTTTTTAAACTACCTTTTCAATCTCTTCTTTTGTTATGGGTTTATTTAGTTGTTCTAGCTATGTTTGTGTTAGTTTAAGTAGGTAGTGAGTTTCTAGAAATTTGTCCATTTCCTGTAGGTTTTCAAATTTGTCAGAGTACAATTTTTCATAGTATTCTGTTATGTTCTTTTAATTTCAGTTGGGTCTGTTGTGATATCAACCATCTCATTTCTTTTACAAGTTATCTGCTTCCTTTCCAGTTTTTCTTTTGTCAGTTTGGCGAGTGGTTAATCAATTTTGTTAATCTTTTCAAAGAACCAGGTTTTGGTCTTGTTAACTCTTTCAATTGTTTTTCTATTCTCTATTTCATTTAATTCTGCTCTAGTTCTTATTATTTCCTCTCTCATGGCTCTAAGGGCTTGTTTTGCTGCTCTCTTTCTACTTGTTCCAGTTGTAAGGTTAATGTTTTGATTACGGCCCTTTCTTCTTTTTGTATGTGTGTATTTCTTGTTATAAATTGACCTCTGAGCACTGTTTTTGCTGTGTCCCAAAGGTTCTGGTAGGATGTGTTTTCATTCTCGTTTGAGTCTATGAATTTCTTTATTTCATCCTTAATTTCTTCTATAACCCAGTAGTTTTTGAACAAGGTTTTGTTCAGTTTCCAAGTGTTTGATTTTTTTCCTTGCTTTGTCTGTTGTTGATTTCTACTTTTATGGCTTTATGGTCAGAAAACATGCTTTGTAATATTTCGATGCTTTGGATTTTGTTAAGTCTTGCCTTATGGCCTAATATGTTGTCTATTCTGGAGAATGTTCCATATGCTTTGGAAAAGAAAGTATACTTGAGTGCTGTTTGATGGAGCGTTCAGTATACGTCCATGAGATCAAGTTGCTTGATTGTAGCATTCAGATATTCCATGTCTTTGTTGAGCTTCTTTCTGGATTTTCTGTCCTTCACCAAAAGTGATGGGTTGAAGTCTCCTACTACTATTGTGGAGCTGTTTTTTCAGTGCTGTTAGAGTTTGTTTTATGTATTGGAGCCCTGTCATTGGGTGCGTAAATATTTATTATAATTATGTTCTTCTAGTGTATTGACCCTTTAATCATTATATAGTGTCCTATCTTATCCTTTGTGGTGGATTTTACATTAAAGTGCATATTTTGTCAGAGATTAATATTGTCACTCTTGCTCTTTTTTGAGCGTTGTTTACTCGATATATTTTTTTCCATCCTTTGAGTTTTAGTTTGTTTGTGTCTTTAAGTCTAAAGTGTGTCTTTTGTAGGTAACATATAGCTTTATCGTGCTTTTTATCCAATCTGCTACTCTCTGTCTCTTTATTGGTGCATTTAGTCCATTTACGTTCAGAGTAATTATTGATAGGTATGAGTTTAGTGCTGTGATTTTGATGTCTTTTTTTGTGTGTTGTTCACAGTTTCTTTGTTCCACATAATTTTCTGTGCTGCGTTGTTTTTCTTTATGTATTTTCTTTTCATCTTTTTCATTATTGTTGATTTTGTGTTTGCTGAGTCTTTATATTTTTTAGTTTTTTGTTTTGACCTGTAGGATTGTTAGTTTCCTTTGTGGTTACCTTAATATTTACCTCTATTTTTCTAAGTTTATACTACTGTTTTATTTCTTTATATCACCTTGACTTCCTCTCCATATGCAAAGTCTGTGTCTACATTTTTAAGCCCCTCTTTTTTGTTTTAATGTTGTCATATTTTACATATTAACATGTTTCCCTATTTTCAGTGTTTTAGCTTTGATTTATTTTTGTGACTTCCCTATTTGGGTTGATATCTGGTTGCCGTGTCCTGTGTTCTAGTCTTGGGTTGTTATCTGATTTTACTGATTTTCTAACTGGAGGACTCCCTTTAGTATTTTCTGTAATTTTGGTTTGGTTTTTGCAAATTCCCTAAACTTTTGTTTATCTGGAAATGTCTTAATTTCATCACCATATTTGAGAGACAGTTTTGGTGAATATATAATTCTTGACTAGCAGTTGTTTTCTTTCAAGGCTTTATATTTGTCATCCTATTGCCTTCTTGCCTGCATGGTTTCTGCTGAGTAGTCTGAACTTATTCTAATTGACTCTCCTTTGTAGATGACTTTTCTTTTATCCCTAACTGCTCTTAAAATTCTCTCTTTTTCTTTGGTTTTGGCAAGTCTGATTATAATACATATTGGTGACTTTCTTTTGGTATCTATCTTATGTGGGGTTCGATGAACATCTTGGATAGATATCTTGTCATCTTTCATGATATCAGGGAAGTTTTCTGCCAACAAATCTTCAACAATTCTCTCTGTATTTTCTGTTATCTCCCCATTTCTGGTACTCCAATCACTCTTAGGTTATTCCTCTTGATAGAGTCCTATATAATTCCTAGGGTTTCTTCATTTTTTTAAATCCTTTTATCTGATTTTTCCTCATATAAGTTGGTGTCAAGTGCTTTATCTTCAACCTCACTAATTCTGACTTCCATTGCCTCAATTCTGCTCCTATGACTTTCTATTGGATTGTCTAATTCTGACATTTTATTGTTAATCTTCTGGATTTCTGATTGCTGTCTCTCTATGGATTCTTGCAGCCTGTTAAATTTTTCAGTATGCTGTCCCCTAATCTTTTTAGTTTCCTCTATTGTGTGTTCTGGGTTTTGCTTAATTTCCTGCCTAATTTCTTGAAGAGTTCTGTATATTAATCTTTTGTATTCTCCCTCTGGTAATTCCAAGAAATTTTCCTCTTCTGGAAAATTTTTAGATTCTTTATTTTGGGAGCTTGCTGAAGCCATCATGGATTGGCTCTTTATGTGATTTGATGTTGACTGTTGTCTCCGAGCCAACAATAAGTTATTATATTTATTTATTTTATGTTGCTTACTGTGTCCTAGCTTCTTGTTTTGCTTTGATATGTCCAAATAGGCTGCTTGTATGAGCTAGTGTGATTATTGGCACCTTTGAAGCTCTAATGTTCTGTCACCAGGTGGTTAGATCTGTTACTAGGTGTGTGAGCTCAGGAGTCAGCCCACTCCTTCTGTATGGATTCAGCTCAGGTACCCAGGTAGATAGCTACCAAGTGTGTGTTGTAGGCTCTCACCTTTGGTCCTAGACAGGCATGCATGATTGGTGTAGGCACATGCGTCTGGCTGCAGCAGAGGGACACACTCTGAGCAAGGCATGGGGCTGATGGCTGCCCCCGAGTGTCCAGGAGGAAGGCTAGTCCCTGTTCTCTAGAGCACATAGTTGTTTGGGTTTTGCAGCTGGACTATGTGCACCCAGTGCTGTTGGCTGTAAGGACTGTGGGGCACGTCTTATTCTTGAGCCCCTATTGCAGGTGGCTAGGTGGCGTGTGTGGAGTCACCAGTCCTCAGGCCCCTGATGTGGGTAGGTGAAGACCCTGCTTAATTGGCAGAGCAGTGTCAAATGTCACAAACCTGCCACTTCACAGGTGAAACAGTTGAAGTTAGACTTAAAGTATATACGCTGTTGTACTGTGTTAGTGAGGGCCTATGCTGTTGAAATGGGCCCATACAAGTCTCTGCAGTGGGAAGGAAAAGCACTCAAAGTCCATGGATCCCTTATGCCTGTGTCTAGGCAAAGGACCTGTACCTACCCTAGATTCCTGGCTTAGGGGAGCCGGCAGTTTATTTTTTCCCATTTGTTAATTTGTTCACTCTCTAAGGCTGGGAGAATGGCTCAGGACATGTGATGGATCCTACTTCTGGCCAAAGGGACTCAGAAATTGCTGAAGCTGGTCCAGGACACAGTGCAGAGCAGGGAGCAGGGAGGTAAATGCGAGAGGGGTTTTTCCCTAAGGGGGTGTTTTTGATCCGTGCAGTAGGCCGGATGCAAGTACTTATCTTTCACCGATCAAGGTCTGCTTCTCACTGGTTCTGGGTGGCTGAGTAGACTCTCTGCAGCTGGGTCTCTCCCGGTGTGGAATACGCCTCCCGAGCACCGCTGCTTGCCTGCCTCACTGCTCACCCATGAGGTGATCAGGCCTAAAGGGCTCAGGCTCTTGCCAGGTCATGTCTGGCAACTCCTCACTGCTTCCAAACTGTCTCTCCCTCCCCCTGCCACTCAGTCAGGTTCCTCAACTTTGCCTTAGATGTTCAGGGCCCCTAGATTGTCATATATAATTCTTTCACTTGTTTTTTTCAGGTCTTTGCTGTAAGAGGGTCCACCGGAAGCATCTGACTACTCTGCCATCTTGGTGCCACCTCTGAAAACTCAATTTAAAAGAAATTAGATTGAAATGACTGCTGACAAGAGCAAACTAGATCAACCCTTTAAAACCTCATTAGGTTGCAGTAGTAGATGAGGCATTGGTGTTACCAGTGAGACTGAAAACTTCTACATCCGTTTTAATGTCTTAGTTAATTCTAAATATAAGTTTCAAAAATGACAGTACGTAATTACAGCAGAAACCACTGACAGGAGAAAGAGTTGTTGGGATATCTAATTAAATATTTGTTTCCAAACAAGATTTGAAAATTAAAGTAACTTATGCCTTATGAAAATGCATTTAACACTTTCTTATGATATATAGATGTTTTTAAGTTAATTTTTACTTTCTTATGATATAGATTTTTTTAATTTTTACTAAGGGAGCCCTGGTGGTGCAGTGGTTAAGCTCTGGGCTGCTAAACAAAAGGTCAGCAGTTTGAAGACACCAGCTGCTCCACAGGAGAAAGGCGTGGTAGTCTGCTTCCGTAAAGATTTACAGCATTGTAAACCCTGTAGGACAGTTCTACTCTGTCCTCTTGGGTTGCTCTCAGTCAGAATGGACTCGATGGCAATGGGTTAGTATTTTTTTCCTTTTTTGGGGAATTTTCACTAACTGAAAAATTCTGTTATCCAACAGACAAACGGTGTCTGCTCCTATTGAAAATACAAACACCATCTAGTGGAGATTCCCTTTAACAGCATAAAAATGGCTCCCAAACTTCATAGAGGTTGTAGTTGTTACCGTCCCATTGATTCCAACTTGTAGCGACCCTATAGGAGAGAGTAGAACTGCCCCATAGGGTACCCTAGGCTGCAAATCTTTATGGGAGCAGATCACCAGGTCTTTTCTGCTAAGCTGCTAGTGGGTTGCAACTGCCAGCCTTTCAGTTAGCAGCCAAGCACTTAACCCCTGAGCCACCAGAGGTGAACATCAGTAAATGCCGCATATGGTGGTTGCGGTGTCTATTATGAAGTTTGTTTTTATTATCTGAGAGATTTGTCTATTAACCTTTAACCTCAGATGTTATATCTTAACTCTTTAATTACTAAATGCTCAAAAACCTTAGAATCAGATGGTCTTGGTGAATACTACTTGGTGATCAACTATAGAAAGTAGTCTGTCCAATCTTTAACCATCTTCAAATATTAAAATGTCATCACTTGCCACAGTACCTCATATCAATGTTTAAGCACAGATATATTTAAAACAACGCAGCCATAACCGCAGTGTCCTTTTCTTATTTCTGTGTATTTCCCTAAGAATTTTGGTCTAATTTCATTATTTCAATGAACATTTTTATGGGGACAAATTTTAAATATTTTTGTCCTGATAAACTCCAGATCCTCATTTCCCCGTGTCCAAGGAACATCTCCATTTGGATGTCCTACAAATGTGCCTAACTCAATATGCCCAGAATTTGATGACTGCATTGTTTTCCATCCCAAACATTTCCCTTTGTTCTTTGTTTCCAGTTCGTAACTGAATCTCTCTCATGAGTATTTCTACTTCGTCCAAGACACTGTCGTGGTCTAATTTTAAGCTCTCACTTCCCCATATTAACAGAGTTGCAATATTTTCCCCTCCCTACCTCCCCATTTCAACCCATCCTCCTGCTGCCATATTAAACGTTCTAAAGCACAGCTCTGTTCGTTTCACAACACTCTTAAAACACCTTCAAAGTCTTTTGAGGGAAGGAGACATTTAAGATTGAGCTTGGAAGATAATGTTCCCTAGTTAAAAAAGAAGGCATTCCAAGCATTAATGTGAGCAAAACTCTAAAAGAACATGGAGTGTTTTGTTGTTGTTAAGAGGCCATCGAGTCAGTTTCAACTCGCAGCAACCCTGTGTACAACAGAATTTAACAATGCCAGGTCCTGTGCCATTCCCACAGTCGTTGCTATGCTTGAGCTTATCGTTGCAGCCACTGTGTCAATCTATCTCCTTGAGGGTCTTTCTCTCTTTCGCTGACCCTCTACTTTACCATGCATGATGTCCTACTCCAGGGACTGGTCCCTCCTGATAACATGTCCAAAGTACATGAAAGGAAGTCTTGCCATTCTCGCTTCGAAGAAGCATTCTGTCTGTACGTCTTCCAAGACAGAAAGACAGATTTGTTCCTTCTTCTAGCAGTCCATGGTATATTCAGTATTCTTTGCCAGCACCATAATTCAAAGGCATCAATTCTTTTTGGTCTTCCTTATTCTTTGCCTGGCTTTCATGTGCGTATGAGGTGATTGAAAATACCATGGCTTGAGTCAGGTTCACCTTAGTACTCAAAGTGACTTCTTTGCTTTTCAACACTTTAAAGAGGTCTTTTGCCGCAGATATTCCCAATGCAATGTGTCACTTGATTTCTTGACTGTTGCTTCCATGGGTGTTGATTGTGGATCCAAGTAAAATGAAATCCAGGACAACTTCAATCTTCTTTCCATCTATCATGATGTTGCTTATTGGTTCAGTTGTGAGAATTTTTGTTTTCTTTACGTTGAGGTGTAATCTATACTAAAGGCTGTAGTCTTTGATCTTTATCAGTAAGTGCTCCAAGTCCTCTTTGTTTTCAGCAAGCAAGGAGTGTTTAGGAATTAGCATGTCATCTGATGTCCCTAGAGGATAGATGAGAGAGAGAGAGAGAAAGAACAAGAGCAGATAGTAAGATTAGGATTTTCCCCTTATTTCCTCTACCTCAAATGCTTTCATCCTCCATCCCCATGTGTCTAATCTAGCTTAAATAGCACCTTCTTCAAGATATTTTCTCTGATGTCACCAGCTGGAAATAATCATTCCTTCCTCCAAACACAAGCAGTATCCCTGCATACTCTAAATTACATCATAGGTATTTGTATACATGCTTCATATGTATGATGGAGCAGCAAGCTCTCTATAGGCAATATGTTTGTAAGATTTATTATGTCCATCCCCCAAAGCACCTTATTAAATGAGAAAAAAAAAAAAAGATGCAATCATTGCAAATGATGCAGTGAATGACAGCCATTCCTGTAGGAAAGAAATTAAATTAATTAAACATATAAGTATGCCCTAAGATAATTGACACTTAAGAAAAAAATCACAAATATTTTAAGGAAAATTGCAAAAAATGTTATACAAAAACTAAAGGAAAGAAAACTTTGTAGAAGTCATACATCTCAGTAATAAAGCCATTAGAAACTTTTCTTCAGGTTTCCACTGGTCATCATTTATTACAGGTTGTTGAATGAATCTTTATGGAATTAAATTCAGATTAGAAAAATAGAAACACTTCTGAGTACTAAATTCAATTTAATGTAATAATGATTATCATTATATACAAAGTATAAAATTTTATCCTTTTGCATGACTTGTCATTCCATTTTTGCATTTCGGTCTGCCCCATGTAATAAATTGGTTTCAATTTTTGAATTGATTTGTAATAGAATGTTCTTGCTGGGTTAAAATAGTCCTCTCATTATGATGCAGAGTAACTCAGCGTCAGGGCTCTTGACTGTGAATATGAAGCTATAGCTTATTTTGCATATATAATCAACCCTCAGTTATCTCAGATTGGACTACCCACACTGTAGGGAATTGTTCCTCAACATTTTTCAATAGCATTTGTAGTATATGCTCTGCTGAAAGCATATATTCTGCTTTATTAATTTTTATTGGTTGAGACAGTCTCTCTCCCTATTTTGACTTGACCTTCAGGCTGCATCTCAGTAGGAAAACTGTACGTAATATAATGACTTAACCACATGTTCTTGCCATAGGAAAAGTAGAGAGAGAGTAGCTCTGATTTGGAGTATACTCAGCTTCATATAGTCAGTTTAACAAAGTGAAGGCTGCCAGGAATAGCTAAAGGAATTCAAATGAGAAACATGCATATCCTCCTCCTACCTCAGGTGAGATAACATGTATGAAAACACTCTGTAAATTGCTAGTAACTATCCCAGTGTATTCCACAACATAAGCATAAACTGCCTCCTGAATCGAGTATAGTGTAGCAGGGCAAGTGAAATTTACTTAATTAACCTCTCAGAGCATTATTATACTCAACATCTCATGTTTATTCTTGTTTAGCTTCCTTTCTCTCTTCTTTTTGTACAACATTCTGAATTTCCTTTCAGAACTTCTCCTCCTTCATTCAACTATTGTTTGGGGTAAAGCTGGTCTCATTGCCCTTCTACCATTGGTGGGCTTGGGGTCCAGGCTGGCCGATTAATCACAGCAATTTTTCAGCCCAGAAATTTAGCTGGAATAATTGGGAAAGAGATGCTTGATCTCTGGAGTGCTTGGTAGCCACATTTGTTCCTTGTGGGCAGTATCTACCTGAGAACAAAGCAAAGAAAACAGATAAGATACCACGGGAAAGACGGCCTAGTGCCCTGAAGCTCCTGTTTGATTCACAGCCTTAACTGGGAAAAGAATGCCTTGCACTTCTCAGTTATGTGAGTCAATAAATTACATTTTGTTTTTAATTTAGTGCAAATGTCCTGACTTACATATATTTTTTCCTTAAATGTAAATAAGGATAATAGTGTATTGTAGTGCACAATAGTGCACTGTATTGTGAAGTAGATATGAAAAAAAAATAGTAAATGAAATAAATGAACTCAACTAAATATTATCATAGGGGGGACTCCGGCAAGATGGCGGTCTAGGCAGAAGCACCACGCCATCCCTCCACAACAAAGATCCGAAAAACTAAGCCAAACAGAGAATCAACAATCCTGAAACCCTAGAACATCAAATGAAGAGATAAAGAACTCAGCCGAAC
>NW_004443979.1:12405464-12410117 GCF_000243295.1 Trichechus manatus latirostris
AAAAAAAAAAAAAAAAAATATTATCATAGCACTTAGCACAAAATGAATTTGTGCTAGAGGTTTAGTGAAATATAAGCCATCATTTAAATTATAATTAGTATCAAAAATAATTTGACCTTCTAGTTTTATTATTTTCCATGCCTTGCAGTGTAACTATTTTCAAATTTAAGTTAAAGATAGAGATTTTTCTTTCACTGGAATAATGGTAGATTAGGCAGTACCTCTTAAATTAGATGGTCTTTTTAAAAGCATGGACATCTATCTTCAGGGTGGATTATTAAGAAGTAAGAATGTAGACATTTCTGCAAAACAGCTTTTTTATTAAATCACTGAAATTCTAATTTTTCAGCATTTTTTTTTTCCATCTAAAAAGTGAAAAAGGAAATAAAAAACTTCCCTTCTCCTACATCTTCCTTTAAGAACTGCCTTTTTATCTCTCTTTTTTGTACAGTCTAGCTTCTGGAAACACTGGTGTGCATATAGGTTTTTATATTATCAATTCAAAGTCATTTCTTAACCCAGTGAAATCTGGTTTCTATTTCACCATTACACTGAAACTGGTATTGCCAAGGTGCCCAATTATCTCAAGATTACAAAATTAAACGAACAGTCTTTAATCTTTTCTTTAACTGAACTCTCTAATTCACATAAGAGTCCTGAAATCTCTTGGTGTCTGTCACTCTGTTGCTGGCTTTGAGGAGACAAGCAGCCATGTTGGGCCACCCAGTGAAGCAAAGAACTGTGGGTGGCATCCCAGAACAAAGGCCAGCAAGAACCCTCAGTGTTCCAAGTGCAAGGGATTCTGCCAATAACCACATGAGTATGGACAGGATTCCAGGCAAGCCTTCATATAAAAACCCATCCCCAGGATCATGGATTGAATTGTGTCCCCTAAAAATATCTGTCAACTTGGTTAGGCCATGATTCTTAGTATTGTGTGATTATCTACCATTTTGTCATTTGATGTGATTTTCCTATGTGTTATAAATACTATCTCTATGATGTTAATGAGTTAGGATTAAAGGCAGCTATGTTAATGAGGCAGAACTCAATCTACAAGATTAGGTTGCTTCCTAAGCCAATCTCTTTTGAGATACAAGAGACAGAAACAAGCAGAGAGTCATGGGGACCTCATACCACCAAGAAAGAATCACCGGGAGCATAGTGGGTCCTTTGGACCCAGGGTCGCTGAACTGAAAAGCTCCCCGACAAAGGAAAGATTAATGACAAGGACCTTTCTCCAGAGCCAACAGAGACAGAAAGCCTTCCGCTAGAGCTGGCACCGTAAATTTGGACTTCTAGCCTCCTAGACTGTGAGAATATCAATTTCTCTTTGTTAAAGCCATCCACTGGTGGTACTTCTGTTGTAGCAGCACTAGATAACTAAGACACCCAGTCAAAAACTTGATTGCACACTTGCAGAAGATTCAGCTTAGTTGTTCCTGGAGTCAGGATCCATAGAACCTGTGAAAGAATATGTGTGTGCTGTTTTAAGCCACTACATTTGTGGTAATAGTGTCAAGCAGCAATAGATAACTGTCTTAGTTATGTAGTGCTGCTATAACAGAAATACTACAAATGGATGGCTTTAACAAACAGAAATTTATTCTCTTGCAGTCTAGAATGCTAGAAGTCTGAATTCAGGGCCCCAGCCCAAGGGAAGTCTTTCTCTCTCTGTTGACTCTGGGGGAAGGTCCTTGTTATCTGTCTTCCCTTGGGTCTGGGAGTTTCTCAGCATAAAGACCCTGGGTCCAAAGGACATGTTCTGCTCCTGGCTCTTCTTTCTTGGCGGTATGAGGTCCCTCTCCTCTCTGCTCACTTCTCTCTTTTATGTCTCAAAAGAAATTTACACAAGATACAGCCTAATCCTGTAGATTAAGTCCTGTCTCATTAACATCATAGAGGTTAGGACTTACAACACATAGGATAATTACATCAAATCACAAAATAGAGGGCAACCACACAATACTGGGAATCATGGCCTAGCCAAGTTGACAGATATTTTTGGGGGACACAGTTCAATCCATAACAATAATAATATACATTTTTGTGTCTTTTTTTGGTGTCTGATATAAATTTCCAGTTGGGTTTGCATTATGTCTCTGGCCATCCCATATAAATCTCTTTAGTGGGTTTATTTTCTACTGCTTTTGCTTAAAAAGGGGTATTTCTCACAAGAATGGCTTTACCAGTGTCTAACTCTACAAACCCTCCCTAGATATTCTTTCCCATTCTTTTGATTTTTAACTCCTACTCAGATGTTAATTATCAAGCTCAGACTTCAGCTTCTGAGGACAACACCCACATCTTTGAATACTAAATATCTTCACTTGGATACCCCATGAACATAATTGAGAAACTATGAGAAACTCAATTCTTAAAAAGAATCAAGGACGTGTTACAAAGAGCTCAAAGAGCGTTCAAGAACTACCTAGTTAAAATTCTTAATATTACAGATAAATAAATTAAGACTCAGAAAAATATTTAGTGACATTCATGATGCCTTACAGATAGCATTATTTATTCAAATTACTACACAATTCTCACCTGAAGTGAAATAATAATTATGCTACCTTGGCTTTGCACAATTATTTGCAATACTCTGTAGTCTTGGCCTACAAAATATCTCTGCTACACGTAACAGTGAGACAGAATGGTCTAGTGGTGTTATATTTTATAAATAAGGAAAAGAAGATTTGGCTAATAAGTAACAGAAGCAAGAGTTAATCCCAGGTATAGGATCTTAAGAAGATTACAGTCTAATAGCCTAGAAATACTTAGAATGACAAAATCAGTGCAAGAAGGAACATAAAGATGTCAATAGATCATATAAAATGGGAACAAAGAAATTAAATTGGTAGTCAAAGATGCCCTCTTCTAAAAAAAAAAAAAACAAAACCCTATATGGTATTATAAATTATAACTATAACATTTCAAACAATAGCTCATACAGTAGTTTATTTCTCTTTGGGTCAAGTTGTTCTACTAAGTAAAGTTTATTGGAATAAAATTTACCGAGGTCTTTAGACACAGAAGAAAACTTTCTTTGATGGTTACGAGGGTGTGGAGGGAGGGAGAGGCATATTCACTAAGCAGATAGTAGACTTGAATTATCTTAGGTGAAGGGAAGGACAACACACACTACAGGGGAATTCAGTACAACCGGACAAAACCAAAAGCTAAGAAGTTTCCTGAATACAACCAAACACGTGGTGGGACAGAGTAACAGGGTTAGGAGTCTGGGGACAACAGTTTCAGGGGATATCTAGGTCAATTGGTATAACAAGGTTTATTAAGAAAATGTTCTGCATCCCACTTTGGTGAGTGGCGTCTGGGGTCTTAAAAGCTAGCGAGCGACCATCTGAGATGCATCAACTGGTCCCAACCACCTGGAGCAAAGAAGAATGAAGAACACCAAAGACATAAGGAAAATATTAGCCCAAGAGACAATAGGGCCACATAAACCAGAGACTCCATCAGCCTGAGACCAGAAGAACTAGTTGGTGCCTGGCTACCATCAATGACCACCCTGATAGGGAACACAACAGAGAGTCCCTGATGGACCAACAGAAAGATGGGGTGCAGAACTCAAATTCTAGTAAAAAGACCAAACGTAATGGTCTGACTGAGACTGGAGGGACCCTGGAAGACATGGCTCCTAGACTCTCTGTTAGCCCAAAACTAAAACCATTCCTGAAGCCAACGCTTCAGACAAAGATTAGACTGCACTATGGGACATAAAGTGATACTCGTGAAGAGTGTGCTTCTTAGCTCAAGTAGATATATGAGTCTAAATGGGCAGCTAGGGTCCGGAGGTGAGAGGAGAAGGCAGAAAGGGACAGGAACTTGTTGAATGGACATGGGAAGTCTGGGGTGGAAAGGAGGAGTGTGCTGTCACAGTATGGAGAGTGCAACTAGGGTCACACAGCAATGTGTGCATAAAGTCTTGTATGAGAAACTAACTTGAACTATAAAGTTTCATTTAAAGCACAATTAAAAAAAAAAAAAAGTAAGTCATAGAAAACCCTAAAAAAACTTTTTTTTAAAAGTTGCCAAGGTCAATTTTTCAAGCTGTTACTGTATTTGAAACGATGTAAAGATTACACCAAAAGGTAAATATAGGGTAACTTTAAGAACTTAGATATAAAACCCTTAATAAAATACTAATAAATGAATTGAACACCATATTAAAATATTGTTGTTGTTGTGGTTGTTGGTTGTTTTGTTGTTGTTAAGTGCCATCAAGTTGGTTCTGACTCAGCAACCATATAGAACAGAGCAGAGCTGCCTTATAGGGTTTCCAAGGAGCAGCTGGTGGATTCGAACTGCCTACCTTTTGGTTGGCAGCCAAGCTCTTGACCACTATGCCACCAGGAAAGTATAGTTGGTTTGATGTCAAAAAAAGCTATCAATGTGAGAGTTCCGGCAAAATGGCGCTCTAGGCAGAAGCACCACGCCGTCCCTCCACAACATAGATACGAAAAACTAAGCCGAACAGAGAATACAACAATCCTGAAACTCTAAAACATCAAATGAAGAGATAAAGAACTCAGCCAAGCACCAAATGGAATGAGAAAACTGACAGAGAACGGAGAGCGAGGAGAGGTTCATGCAGAGATCCCCTACCAGCGAACGCAGCGCGGATCCACCATC
>NW_004443979.1:12410322-12411703 GCF_000243295.1 Trichechus manatus latirostris
CCCCTCCTTTCGCTTGAGTGCCTCGCTCCGTGTGCCATCTTTGCTTCTTCCGGAGGGGCTGCAGAGTGCCGGCAAATTGTGATATACGCTTTCCCACTCTCTACCCTTCTTCACCCATACTCGGCCCCCTCCGCTTCCCACGCACACAGTATCTTGTCTAGAAACACCAGCCCACACTGGCTGGCTCTCTGAGTGCCATTTGTTGGCTGTTGGTGTTGCTTCTTTTTTTCTGCTTCTTTTTATTTCTTGCTTCCCTCTCGCCACCTCCACCTCCTTTCGCTCGAATGCCTGGCTCCGTGCGCCATCTTTGCTTCTTCCTGAGGGGCTGTGGAGCTCCATTCTAGTGCGGAGCTGCTTCCCGGTCTGGGCTACAGCACTGGTGGGATCCCGGGGCTTTTGTTCATTTGTTCGTTTTGAATTGTTTTTTTGTTTTCTTTTCCTTTTCTTGAGTTGGGAGCCCTTTCTGGCCAGGTGGAGCTGCGTGGCAAGGAACTCCCCTTCAGCTTCCACAGATGTGCAGAGGGATCCCTGAGGGCAGTTCTTTTTTCGTTGTTTTTTTTTTTTTTTCTGTTTTTTTGGGGGGCCTTTCTTGTTCTTTTTTTTTTTAATTTGTTTTATTTTCTTTTCCCTCTTTTTCCCTTTTTGTCTTTCTTCATTGCTCAGTTTCTTGTCCCTCTATATCTTCCTTCTCTTTCTGATCCCTGAATACCAGGCGTAGTATACCGCTATGCCTTCTAGCCAGGCTGTATTGCAACACCTGAGAGTGACTTCCCCAGACCTCATAGCTTCACTGGTGGGATCAGTGGTATCTTTGCAGTTCTTTAACCTTTCTGATTTTTATTTATTCATTCTTTTCTTTTCTTCCTCTTCCCCTTTCTATTTCTCTCCATTTCATAGTCTCTCATCTCTCCATTCCAACGGCAAGCTCCCCTAGCATCCTTTCTTGTTTGTTTCTATGTTTTTGGCTCCTGTTCCTCTCTCCTCTCTCCCATATCCATCTCAGCTCCACACATAACAATCTCCCTGCTGCATCCTGCCTACCTGCACTGGGCGCTTGACATCACATCACCAAGCAGCACAGGCACGGACTACTGGAACCTGCCCTGCACTGATTACCAACCCACTCTGGTAGCTGTAGTAAGTGCCACAAACAACCCGTCCCAGTAACTCCTCTTCAGCTAGACCTACCCTGCCGTAACATATCAGAGTAACTGACCCTGCCAGTTGGAGAAGGAGGCAAAAAGTACTGTGCCCACAGACAAGCAAACAACAAAAAACACACAGTCCACCTGCTCAGACTTAGTCAAATTTTTTTTAAAAAAGGGACAAAACAAACAAATCTACAATCAATAAATGAGAAAAATAACAACTGAATGCCCCG
>NW_004443979.1:12411803-12434322 GCF_000243295.1 Trichechus manatus latirostris
TAACCAATGTCATAAAACAACATGTGTACTACTGTTTCATGAGAAACTATTTGTTCTGTAAGCCTTCACCTGAAGCACAATAAAATATACAAAAAAAAGAAAAAAAAATCTATCAATGCAATTTATTATATTAATCAACTGAAAGAGAAAATTCATATAATTATCTCACTCTATACAGAAAAAATTTAACATAGCTCATTATTTATGATATAAACTCATAGCAAGGTATAAATAATAATTTTTTCAATCTGATAAATATTATTTGTCCAAATTCTACAAAAATTTTCTATTATTTGGAGAAACGGTAGAAGCTTCCATTAAATTTAGAAATAAGGCAACAGTGTCTCCTATCTACTTAACCTAGTTCTAAAGGTCAAGGGCAATGCAATAAAGAAAAAAAAAAGAGTGAGAGAAAGATGTAAGAATTGGAAGATAAATGAGAAAACTGACATTATCTGGATGTCATTATTTGGATATAATTATTTTTATATAATTATTTACCTAATAAGAAAAAAATAAAACATTAGAACAAACTATTAGAACTAAAATCAAAACTCCAAAAATCAATAGAATTCATCAGTAGCAGTAATCAAGTAAGAAATATAATAAAAATAATATGACATTCATAATAATAAAAACATGAACTGTTTGGTAATTAACTTAAGCATAAATAAAAAAGATCTTAATAAAGAAAATTTTAGTGAAGCATTCAAGGAAAGCTAAATAAAAGGAGAGGTAGTCGATGCTCTTCAACATAATATGACAAAGACATATATGCTCTTGAAATTCAATGAAATTCCAATCAAAACCCCAATTTATGAAGAGCTATAATTTTTTACTTCAAATTTAAAGCAAGTCACATACAGAAACAACAAAGTCTTGGGCTCATCCAGGGATTGCAAATTGCAGATAAATCCAAAAAAAAAAAAGTAAAAGAAATGTAAAGCAAGTAGATGTCCAATAGCCTAATTATACAGTGAACTCACCAAGCAAAGAGTTTGATGTAAGTTAAAAAATCACTAATATGATGAACCATCCTCACAAAGACAGACACAGGAAGTTAATTAGGTGAATGCCTCCTTCTGGTGTTTTGTTAATAATATTTTTCAAAAATATTATTGAGCTTCCAGTTTTGAGAATGATTCATCATTATGTTATCTTTTTGATAATTATTATTACTTTTTAGATGACCACTTGCACAGACAAATAATTATTTGTGTTAGATCAGCAACAAAGAAGTTTGATGTGATTTAATTTATTAGCTACTTTTTCACTAGATGTTTGCTAAATAACAGAACTGCTTCCAGTAATTAGTTCAGTACTATTTGCTGCCCCTTTTTCAGCAAAAGAAATATATTTTCCTTCTTGCTAGGGTGAAAAATTGCTCAAAACAACCTTACATGGCTGTTCATAGCCTTGAGGATATAATGCAAACTTCTTGGAATCAAGATGTATAAGACCTTTCTTGATCTAGTCAGTGTTTGCCTACTTCTAGTCCAGCTCTTCTCAATCCGGACACCAGGATATTTTGGGCCACGTAATACTTTGTTGCGTGTGTGTGTGTGTGTGTGTGTGTGTGTGTGTGTGTGTGTGTGTGTGTTGGCGGGGGTGGGGAGTTCTGTGCATCGTAGGAATTTAGCAGCATCCCTGGCTTCCATCCAGTAGATGCCAGCAACTCTCCCACGCCAGTGGTGACAAACAAAAATGTCCCCCAACATAGTCCAGTGGACCCTCGGTGTAACTTCACCCCCATTTGAGAATGCCTGCTTCCTGGCTCAGCTTTCAGCAATCATGCCTGTATTAGTTTTACTGCCATAACAAATTACCACAATTTAGCAGCTTAAGACAAAACCAATTTATTATTTCAAGTTTTGTAGTTCAGAAGTCCAAGCTGGCTCTGCTGGTTTCTCTGCTCCAGGCTTCATAAGGCTGAAATCAAGGTCTCAGCTAGCAGGGTTCTTAATTAGCTTTCAAGCTCATTCACATTGTTGGCCAAATGCAGTTTCTCGCAAAGGTAGAACTGACGTCCAAGTTTCCTTGCTGGCTGCCAGCCAGGGGTCATTTTCAACTTCTGGGTGCCAACCACGTTTGCTAGCTAGAGCCTTCTTCCATCTGCAAAGACAGCAACAGCTGGTCAAGTGTTCTCACACTTCAAATCTCTCTGACTTCCCCTCTGTCTCATGTCTTGGCTGCATCTCTCTGGCTCTAGCTAGAGAACTAATCCTACTTTTAATAACTCAAGTAATTAGATTGGACTCACCTAGATAACCCAGGATGTTGTTATTGTTAGTTGCCATTTTGTCAACTCTGACTCATGGTGACCCCGTGCACAGCAGAACAAGATGTGGTCCAGTTTAGTGCCATCTTTCGTATGGCATTGTTGTAACCACTGTGTATTTTGAATGCCTTCGGACGCAGTGGCTCATCTTCCAACGCTACATTGTTTAATATTCTGTTTGATCCATAGGGTTTTCATAGACTAATTTTTGGAAGTAGATGGCCAGGCCTTTCTTCCTAGTCTGTCTTAGTCTGAAAGCTCCACAGAAACATATCCTCCACGGGTGACCTTGCTGGTATTTGAAATACCAGTGGCATAGCTTCCAGGATCATAGCAACATGTACACCACCACAGTATGATAAATTGGCAGATCTGTGTTGGAACTCAGGATAAGCTCTCCATGTTAAGGAATGTTACCTTAATTACATATTTAAAGTCTCTTCAGGCAGCTCTAGAGTAGTGCTTGATGAATAGCCAGGGTATGGGAATCTTGGGGAACATCTTTAGAATACTGCCTACAACAACTCCCCACCTTAATCACTATAATCCAGTGAAATGAATGACCTACAGTTAAGAAAATACATTTTCTCAAGCTTCTGAGCTATCATACCTTCTGATCCAATGCACTACTTTTGCCTGATTTATCCTTCAATGTTCTGCTTAGATACAGACCCCAGGGAGCAACTCGTAAAAATCATATGCACATCAATAGAATCCTGTTCTTAACTGAATCATGGCACTTGACACATTACATTGAACTTGTCTACCTAATTACCTAACTGGCACATAATGAAAACTCAGTAAATGTTGAATGAGTAAAAGAATCCCACCTACCTAAAGGTTTGCCAAAAATACAGAACACTTAAAGAATTAAAGATAAAAAATTTCCTATGTACTTTGAAAAGTATTTCAGTATATCTACCTATTAGTAAGTACTATTTCTCTTCATCTAAAAGTATTGCTAATATGTATTTTATATATATATGTAGCATCTAAAGACTCTAGAGCTATTCAGAATCCATTTGCCAGTTAGGGTATTCTGGACTTTCAGATTTAGACCATTAAAGCTGGACACTTTGGTCTTATCTTTATTTTCCTGAGTGCCCTCTAATCACAAAGGTAATCTAATTGAAACAAGGCTCCTCTGTCTGCTTTTCTTCAGTTCAATCTGAGACTGAAACTAAATGTAATACTGTCTTGTTTGTGTATTCCAACATTGTTTTGTCTGAATTTTAAAACTATAGTATTGGAACAGGTTTAAGCCTGCACTCCTTTTGGAGGCTTGTCCTCCAAGGATCATGTTTTTAAAAATTTATTCTGTATATTTGTATATGACTTTAATATGTAGAAACAATTAAGGTTTAATAAAAAGCTTTTCCCCTTCCTCTTTCCTTACTTTTACTTCCCTTTCCTTCCTAAACAATTCAGGGTAGGGCCAAGGGTGGGGGGTGGGGGCTATGGTGGCCCAGCATAGAGTGTCTATCTAGACCAAGTTGGGTGAGAGGGTGGCCCTCAGGGTGCCAATCAGAATAAGGTGTCAGAGCCTGATCAGGGTGAGCAGGGTATCCATGTAGGAGTGTGGCCCAGCATAAGATGTTGGTGCCATCATCTATACTATTATAAAAATACAGATCAATTTTAAAATAACTGCAGTGAAATAAATAAGTCACATAAAGGCAACATGTAAGTTCAGTATTCAGAGAAAGAAAGAAAAACAGTCTCTTCTGCCTGGTAATTGGGAAGAGATTTACAGATATATACTAAACGTTAGGTCTTCCTAGAACTACAAAAAAAAAAAAATTAAAAATAAAAAGCAAACTATTTACTATTGAGTCGATTCTGACTAATGGTGACCCCGTGTGTTGCAAAGTAGAACTATAGTATTGGACACTAGGGTTTTCAAGGCTGTCACCTTTCAGAAGCAGATTGGCAGGCCTTCCTTCTTAGGTACCCCTGGGTGGATTTGAACTGCCAACGTTTTGATTAATAAGTCTAGCACTTAACTTTTTGTCCCACCCAGGGACTCCTTGCTAGAACTAAGTGCCTGTCTTAGGCTGGGTTCTCTAGAGAAGCAAAACCAGTGAAACATATATATGTAAATATAAATATGTAGACCCAAACCAAGAACCCACTGCCGTCAAGTCAATTCCGAGTCATAGAGACTCTACAGGACAGAGTAGAACTGACCCATAGGATTTCTGTGGAGTGGCTGGTGCATTCGAACTGTCCACCTTTTAGTTAAAGGCCAAGTTCTTAACCACTGCACCACCAAGGCTTCTAAATATATAGAGAAAGATTTAATTTAAAGAAATGGTTCACACAGTTGTGGAGGCTGGCAAGTCCCAAAATCCATGGGTCAGGTGTCAGGCTGGAGGCTTCTCCTGACTCACAAGGTTGAAGGGGTTGACGAATCCAAAATCGGCAGGTCAGGCAGCAGGCTGCTGGCTCACATCAGATCTCATCATAGGGTTGATTGCATTATATCAGATCTCATCATGGAGGAGATTACATTATGTTACATTACCAAAGAGTAATCAGTCCAATGTCTGCCAAACCACTGAGAATTATAGTCTAGCCAAGTTGATACATAACATTAACTATCACAGTGCCTAAATAATATTCTCACTCCCTGGTGGCAATTTGCCCGAAAAAATGCTTAGACCAAGGGTTGGTCTTGAACAATTTCTTCCATTGGCACTATCTTGAAGGGAACTCTGATTCTAGGTATCACGTGACTTACCTGACATGAAGAGATGATGCCAACCATAACCTCAAGAGGTTTAAAATGTCCTGTCTCAAGTGTTACAGTGGTAACTGATTATACTGATATCATTCATAAAACAGAAAAAATAGAGGCAAATGTTTATCATAGAGAATTGAGCAATACATGGTTTATATATCTTATGATTTGTTTAATCTCCAAAAATCTTCTGACCGTACCTCATAATTTAAATCACTTAAAGAAGGTCTTTAAGACAGTATCTCAGTATCAAGCCCGAGACTTCCCATGCCATTTCCTGAGTTTCACCTAGAAAACAAGAACGTCTCTTGAATAAACATTTTGATGTGCAAATAAATATAAAATAAACAATGGACTCTTGCCATGACTGAAACCAAGATGCTGCTCTTCAGAAGCTGGCCTAAAATGCTAAGCATTTCAAAAGAATTTTGTTTTTTCTATGTGTCTTTATGCTTCTATGAATTTATGTGCTCCCCAGTGTACTTAAAACAGTGCTAATAAAGTAGAAGGCTCTCAACTAGTGGTTGCCCTAATGAATTGAAGTGGGTTGAATACAAGTTTGTTTTTGTTTTTTCTTATGGAAGTGCTGCTATTCTGATTATAAAGAGGTAAGAATAGTCTTGAACATCTTGTGAAATGAACACTAATGTTATTTGTGTCTTCAAACTTAATCTTGGGAAAACACAACCAGTTGTGGAATATTCCTCTTCTGATGTATCACATGAAACAAGATTCCACAGATGAGGCATGGCTTGGTCTCTTATCTATTATTAGATTAACACTGCCACGAATGATACCTTTAGAAATCCTACTGTAAAAACTAGAGTGCTTGCCTCATTTGAAAACTAGATTGGCTTGGTAAAATAACAACATGCACATAAAAAATGTTTTCTGCATCCCAAGATAATAAAGGCTAAGATGTTTTAATATCTCCATGGAATTCGTAAATGTGGCAATTTTTGCTGTGCATTATCAGTCAATAGGAACAACAGCAAATTCTTGTGGTGGATACTACAGAGTGGTATGACAATTACTGTTATATATCTCAGCAATCTTCTAATAAATAATATGAAGCTTGTTTGCATTTATCAGAGTAATCTTTAAGCAAATACTCATGTGAGAAAGGAAGCTTGCATATTTATAATAGTGAATTTACATATAACTACACATAAAATATTCTGTTCCTTTGTAAAATACTTCTTTATAATTTTCATTAAAATCATCATGTAATTATACCAGAGATACAAACCTAACAAAAATTATGCCAAGCATTATTAGAGGGAGTGCTTTTCAATTGCAAGGGCATCTGTTCTATGAGAAATTTTTGGTTTCATTTCTGTTACATCCAAAAAGAAAAATTAGGTAAAAGAAAGAGTTTGTCCCTTGCGAAGGACTTTGTTCAAAGGTCACTCAGCAAAGTTATTTTTAAACTAGGATGGAAATAATTATCATAAATTATTGAATTTTATGTATTATAAAAAATAAACAGGGCTATACAGAAAGAGGGAGGTTTTATTTCAGTCTACAAGTATGAACAAATCTATATCATAAATTTATAACATCACTGGTACTTTGACCAGTCTTTCACTCACTAAGTCTTTTTACTGAGTATGTCCTATGTTTTACAAGTTGGAATTGACTCGTTGGCAATTGGTTTAATTTCCTGTATTCTAGGACTGTGCTAGGCATTGGGGATATGGACATGAATGCAATAGACTCAGCCCCAAGAAAATTACATGAACAAAACTGAAAAGAAAATAAACAATCATTTCACAATATACGATAGTTAGCCCAGTAGCTTAGCCCAGTGATTTAGTGCAGTGAAGACTGATTCTTGAAGGACTAGTTGGAGGGGTAACAGAAAACAATAGAGGAGAATGTTCTAGGCAGAGGAAACTGCATTAGAAAGTGGCTACAGAGAATAGAACATAATCCTGGAACTACAGATAGTTAAGTATGTCAGGAGCTTAGGGTCCATATTGAAAGGATGTGGGATGAAGAAAGAGAAAGAAAGCATCATGTAATTTACTTGACATGAATAAATGATGCCAACTGTGCCATCAATGAGTTTAAAATGCCCTTTACCTCAAGTGTTAAAGTGGTACCTAGTTATTCCAATATGATATCATTCCATTGATATCCCAAGTCATGACATGCCAATATGATATATGGATGGCATTCTAAGGAGCTTGACTTTGATTTTGAAGGGCTGGGATCAATACTAGTGCATATTAAACACATGAATGTTGTATTAAAAGTTAAATTTTCGAAGAATCCTTCTGTTGTGTGATGGTTCTCTAAGTGTGATCTATGGACCAGCAGCATCAGCATCACCTGGGAACTAGTTAAAAAAGCAAATTCTCAGGTGTCCTCACTTGTGGGCCCAGCAATCTGTATCTTTGCAAGCCATCTAGGTGACTCTGAGGCACACAAAAGTCTGAAAACCACTGGTGAAAATAATGGAATGGTGAGGGCTGTTGCTGTAGAAATACGTTCAGCTACACAAAAGTGAAAATTGATCAACAGTGGATTAAATAGGTTCAACAACAAGAATTCCCAAGGAAGGCAGTCCAGGGATGGCACAGTGGCCAAATGATACCATCAAGAACACAGAATCCTTCCATCTTTCTACTTCATCATTCTTAGGATGGAACTAACTTTTGTTCTTAGGGCTACACCATGGCTGCTCCACTTCTAAGCTCTATGACTGCCATCCACACAAAAAGGAAGCTGGGGAAGGACAGGCAAGAGCAAAAGGCTTCTCCTCATGAGACTTAGTTTTTGTTTTGTAGCAGAATGAAATAAACATGGAAGCCTTTTAAGACACTTTTGCTACATCTTATCGGTGAGAACCCTAGCAAGTGCAAGTGTGGTAAATGGAAAACAGCTGCTCAGTTAGTAAGCTCTCCTACAAAATATTCTCATTTATTGGGTAACTATTTTGTGTCAGCTAAATATCTCTGTGAAGCACATATATTTTAAGTTGTCTTTTGTAGAGGGAAACAAAACTCGAGTTACGAAGTCCTAGCCTTCATGTTTCTTATTGCTGTTAGTTGCTGTTGAGTTGGGCACCTGTTCATGAAGACCCAATGCACAACAGAAGGAAACACTGCCTGGTCCTGCGTCATCCCCGTAACTGGTTGCAGATAGGATCATGGTGTTCCATAGGGCTTCCACTGGCTGATTTTTGGAAGTTCTACTGAAACCCGTTCAGCATTATAGTAACTCTCACACCTCCACTGACAGATGAGTAATGGCTTCCCATTAGGTGCATTGGCTGGGAAACAAATCAGGGGCTCCTGCATGGAAGACAAAAATTTTACCACTGAACCACCAGTGCCTCATGCTAGATCCTTAGTATTTCTCAAATATCAGCCACTTGCTAATGCCAGAATTCCCCTCTCAGACCCTTATGAAGGCGTATTAGAGATATCCTAAATATTTCTATGACATATCACTAGATCAGGGTAGACTGTATGGATTAATTTCCAGAAACTTGAAATGACAACCTAAAATTACTTTCAGCATCCTAGCAACTATTCATTGAGAACCTCCTAATGTGGAAATTATCCCTTTGTATGAGATAGATTCCTGAGTGATACAAATAGTTAAATGCTCTACTACCAGTCAAAAGGTTGGTGGTTCGAACCCACCCAGAGGTGCCTTAGAGGACAGGCCTAGCGATCTGCTTCCAAAAGATCATAGCCTTGAAAATAGTATGGAGAAGTTCTACTCTGCACGCATGGGGTCACTGTGAATCAGAATTGACTTCATGGCAATCAACAACATCACCTTTGAGGTTCACTGAAATCTGGAAATTTCCTCAAGGTAAAGGCTGGATATCCTATGTTTGTCCTGAAAGTTGACAAACACATACCCGCACACACACACTTGAATCAGTAACATGTCTTACCAGCTTCCCTATAGCGTTTTACAAGACCTTTATTGTCGGTTCTGAGTATGAGACAAGTACAACTATCTTCATGTATTAGTAGAGAAGCTGCTGTGATGAAAATGAAAATCATTTACTCTTAGAATCTGACATTTGTAAACTGTTAAGCAATTTGCATATTGATAGAAAGCAAGACTCTCAACTCTTCTCTTTATGCATTTCCTCTAAAGCATAATGCAAGCATTACAAATTTAGGTAACATATTTAGGAATTGGTTGAGGGAAGCCAGGAAGAAAACACCAAAATCCTCTAAGTTGATCTTGCACTCTGTCCCTGCCTATGACAATGAGTGGTCCCAGTTTAGGAATTAGGAACAGAGCAGATAGGAGACGCTAAATAAACACTGAACCCTCTATTTAATGAAGAAAACAAGCAGCATCATGAATAGTCTGTGCTGAATAAATTCAAATACCTTAACAAATATGTTGTTCTGGACAAAATTCAAGAGCATTTGGGGACTAAAACCTTACATGTTATAATTACACACATATACTGACAGGAGGGCTGAACATAAACAACAGCACTAACCATTGCTCTTTAACTGAAATTAAATACTGTTATAAAACTTCATATCACTGAGCAAAAGGCAAGAGTACCAACTTCAATTTCAAAATCATTATCAATAGTGTATAACACATTGTCAAACAAATGCACTTCTCTTGCTGTGCAGTCTGCTCCTATTGGCATTTGGCAGTCTGAACACACAGTCATGCTATCTAATGCTCATATTTTCCAAACATAACAAAAGGAGAAGGAAACTCTGCAGATTATTAGAAAATATTAGCATGCACGAATATCAGTGGATCTATTTTAGTGGATTTGGGTGAGCTGGAAACCCTAAGGCTAGTTAGTTCTTTAATCATAATTTGGATGTGATTATTTCAATAGTTATACTCTGATCAGTTACTACATTTAATGGAAAAATAAAGAGTCTTTTGAAAGAAAATATTTTCACATGCAAACTGCAGAAGAAAACAAAAGACAAACAAAGGGAGGAGAAAATATTATTGATTGTCACTAAATCAAATCTGAGCATCTGCTACGTATTAGGGACCAAGTTATTTGCTGTTATCTGACCATTTTGGACATTCAAATATAGTGATGCTGTCATGGTTCAATCTAATAGTAGGCATATTCACTTACACTCCTTTATTTATTACTAACGGAAATAAGTTTTATTATCTCTAGTTTTGTAGATGAGAAAACAGAACTTGCCAAAATCACAGAGCTTGTGTAAAGGGACACCAGATTTAAAATGTGGACTATTTGACTCTAAAGCCCCTTTTGTTTTATTACAGCAGGCTTCTCCCATGGATCTAAACCACCTCCAACAATTCTCAGAAATAAGATGATGAGCTGTTTACCTTTTCCATGTAGTACACTCCTGCTTTTTAATTCCCTAGGAGATAAAAGGAACCATTTCAACCAGGGTCAAACACCAGTTAATATGCAACATTTCCTCTAACAAGTTAGAAACAATAGTAAATTTCCTCTCAGCATTCAGGTGAGACTGGAAAGGGGGAAAAACTATTTAAACATTAGACAGAAAGCATCCCTTGGATGAGTTCAAATGTAAACAAACTCAGGTGTTCAAATTCTTAGTCCAGAAGTCAAGAAATCCCATTAAAAAGAATCAGAAGCTGAAATGTTACTCTATCCATATTATTTTTTCATGAATTTGAAGTGAGTTACTATGCGCTATTAAACACGCTTTTAAGCAGAACATTATATTCTCTGATATGACAGGTAAAGACTATGAAGCCACAAACACTCTGGGAGTGTTGCTTGTCTACTTGTGGACATTAATAGGAAGCACTTTCAGAAATCTGTGCAGTGCCGATCTGGGAACTGAAGAGACATATGGATTCCCCTGGACTGGACCACACTTTTTGGTGGTTAGTAAAATCGGGTTACGTGAACATTTGAAATGATTCAATCTTGACATTCAACTAAATGACAAAAAATAAGTTTCATTTGCCACCAATACCATTCCTTGTTGCTATTCTTTAGCATTTATGTGGCACATTGTTCTTACATATTTCTTCACAGAATCTTTATGTAAAGATAATAGTCCTTTTAGATTTTAATGCTTTCCTTAAACTAACCAAGTCTTTTCCCATATCAGAATTGAAATTCAGCATTTTCAGAAATGAGGCCATTTGTTCAGTCTTATATTTTAGTAGCGAGGCAAAATGACTGGTTCATTCAACTTTGTTGTTGTTAGGTGCCATCGAGTAGGTTCGACTCATAGCAACCCTATGTACAACAGAACGAAACACCGCTGGGTCCTGCACCATCCTCACAATCCTTGCTATATTTGAGCCTGTTGTTGCAGCCACTGTGTCAATCCATCAAGTTGTGGGTCGTCCTTTCTTTTCCTGACCCTCTGCTTTACCAAGCATAATGTCCTTCTCCAGGGACTGGTCCCTCCTGATAACATGTCCAGAGTACATGAGATGAGGTCTCGCCATCTCGCTTCTAAGGAGCATTCTGGCTGTACTTCTTCCAAGACAGATTCATTTGTTCTTCTGGCTTTACTCTTCTTAAATACAGAAGACTACACATCTGTTTTGCTAAGTATGCCATGTTTTTTCATTTTTTTATTGTTTTGTGATTTCTCTGTAAGGAAGAGGGTAAAAGATAAAGTTTGGAGCAGTATCTCCTAAATTTTCAGACTGACCCCTGTGGTTGAGGGGTGGCTATTTTAGGATAGCCACTTGCAGTCCTTGCTTCTGTATTTGCCCAGATTTAGATGGTCCCTTACAAATATTACATTTCATCTACATAAAAAAGTACAAAATCTCTCCCTCTCTCAGCCTTTTTATCTTGAAAGCTCTGAGAATCTTCTCTCCTAATTTTCATTTTTTCCACCATGAACTCTTTCAATATTTCTAATCTGATAACACGACCCCTTTACTTTTCTATTTGACTGTAATATCAGAATCTAATTAGATTATCACTTGTTTGGTACAGGATCCATTTTTTGGTTTCTACTTTGGTTTGAAAAATAATCTTAATAACCTAGAATGGACATCTAGGGCTCCGCTCTGAAGCTGGTCTGTAGAATTTGTCCTCATAGAGTAGAGGCAATAGGTGATGAGCAATCTCCAGGGGGACTCCTCATTTCCATCTTCTCAAAGCTTTCTTCCGTCTGTGTCTACAGCCAAAGAAAGAATATTAAAGGCACTACAGGATTTTGTCACACATGCAGAGGCAACATCTATCCCAACACAAAGGCTTTGAACTCTGGTCATAAACCTAACCATAAATTCATCTTCTCATTAAAAGAATCACCACAAACACCAGAATTTTAATAAAATAAACAGATCTCTTAGTTCCTAGTAAACCTCTTAACCGAACAATGTGAGATGAAAATCAGAACAATTTGTCTTTGTCAATTGTGCGTGTGTGTGAGTGTGTTAAGCAAATATCTCTGTTTTCTTTCCCGTTTTATCCCCTTATCATATAACATAAAGATGTATTAACTTTACATTATACTATTTAAGTAATAGGATATCAATTAGAAAAGTGACCACCACCCAAGAAGTTTGCATCATCTTCTAGGGAAAGGATTAGTATGTTTTGACTGCCTGCAGGATAGTTGTATCATGTTAGGTGGAAGTATGACTTTGTTATTGTTTTTATTTGGAGATTAAGTAGATGTGTATGAGCACCAAGTTGACAAGAGGTGGACTGTTATGGTTTATTTTGTCAACTTGCCTAGGCTATGATGTCCAGTTGTTTAGTCAAACACTAGTCTACATGTTGCTGTGAAGATGTTTTGAAGATGTGATTAACATTTACAGCACTTTGACTTTAAGTAATGGAGATTACCCTTCAGAATGTGGATGGGCCTTATACAATCTGTTGAAGGCCTTCAGAGCAAAAATTGAGGTTTCCTAAAGGAAAAGGAGACCTGGTGGTTCAGTGGTTAAGAGTTTGGCTGCTAACCAAAAGATCCACAGTCCGAGTCCATCAGCCACTCCTCGGAAATCCTATGGGGCAGTTCTACTTTGTCCTATAGGGTCACTATGAGTTGGAATTGACTCGACAGCATCAGGTTTGGTTTTTGTGATTTAGAGAAAAAGGAATTCTGCCTCAAGACTTTAACAGAAATCCAGCCTAGCTTCCCTACATATTTCAAACTCAAGACTTCAACATAAACTCTTGCCTAAGTTTCCAGCCTGCTGACCTGCCCTACGGATGTCAGACTTGCCAACCCTTACAATTGCATGAGCCAATGCCTTAAATCTCTTTATATTTACAATACTAGCTCTCTTTCTTTGGAGAACCCTGATTGATACTGCCATCATAGGGACATAACCCTAAAAATAATAGTGGAAAGTGATTTGGAGAACAAGACTATCATGGATTGAATTCTGTCCTCCAAAAATGTGTGTATCAATTTGGCTGGGCCATCAGTCCCGGTATTGTGTGATTTTTCTATATGTTGTAAATCCTGCCTCTATGATGTTAATGAGGGAGAATGGGCGGCAGTTGTGTTAGTGAGGCAGGACTCAATCTACAAGATTGGATTGTGTCTTGAGGCACTCTCTTGAGATGGAAAAGAGAGAAGCAAGCAGAGAGACAGGGGGACCTTATACCAGGAAAGAAGTGCCGGGAGCAGAGCACGTCCTTTGGAGCCGGGGTTCCTGCGCAGAAAAGCTTCTAGTCCAGGGGAAGATTGATGAGAAGGCTGACGGAGAGAGGAAGCCTTCCCCTGGAGCTGGCACCCTGAATTTTGGACTTTTAGCCTATTTTACTGTTAGGAAATAAACTTCTCTTTGTTGAAGCCATCCACTTGTGGTATTTCCTTTATAGCAGCACTAGATGACTAAGACAAACACTAAAGGCATAAACTCTGTTGTTGACAGGATCTATCAATCTTTCTATTCTAATGATAGCTTTTTATCGTTAGAGTTTCCACAATTACTAAAATGATATCAGTAGAGGTTATTAAGAAAAATATTTTCAATAAGCCATTTTGGGTGCACTACAAACATTTCAGTTTATTTGTTGGCATCAAAAAAATTTTCCCTGTATTTCCCCTTCCAAAATAATGTGAGGGAAATATACAAAATATGCAAAAAGCTATGAAGAAATTACTAAGTACAATGACAGTTTTACAACATATTTTATTATGGATTTTAATTTCTTGTTAACCTAAGCTGGATTGAGTGGTTTATGGAATCTTCCAAAAGTGGACATATTTGTTTAATTATGCCTTAAAAATAAAAATTGTAGCCCAACTAATGTGTGGAGAAAACATGCAAATTTCAAATATGCTTCTTGGCCTCTTCCTCTAGAAGATAAGAGGAATATTTGAGACTCAGTAGTTTTAATGTTTTACAGTTAATGATCTTTGACCTTAAGTTATGGCATATTATTTTTGCAACTGAACAGAAAATCACAGATAGAGAATTTATCAATTTACTGCACCTATCTATTCACATTCTAATTTTGATAAATGAAACTTTACATTATGGTGTCAAAATGAAAGGAAATAAAGAGGCAGCTTTAAGAGCATTTGGATAACTTAACTGTAAGTCGCTACAGTCAAAGCTGCCGAGATTTTGTAATTTTTTTTAAGTTGGTAGATTTTTTTTTTGCACTTTACTATCTTTCCTAGTTTCACATAAGTACATAAGTGAGAAAAAGAACCCTCCATTACAGAACCTCTCAAAAAATCACGTTTTGTTCATCTGCCAGACTTTTTCAGCAAATGCGTCTATGATGAAATTTCTCTCTCCCCCATCCCTCTCTTTTATTCCATCTCTATTTGAGAAAATACAGTTGCAGAATTGGCCTTAAAGAATTTTTCTTTTCATTCTTTTTTTTTTTTTTTTAAGTGCACTAAGAGATCTGGAAGGCCAGATGAAACATACTTATTACTACTTAAACTGTGTGGGAAGAGGAAAATTCAGGAGAAGATGACATTTTTTAAAGACCAAGTATTAAATTTCCTTTCATTATTTCTCTACGCATTCTTTGTAATGGGTGGTTCATTCCCCCAAATTCCTTTCAAAGGACTTTTTGTGTGTATGTTGATAAATGTGATAGTATTCTATGTATCCGTATGAAAATAATAATTTTTAAACTACATTTTGTAAACCTAGGAATTGTACTCTTGAGCCTTAACCTCTAATTTTTCCAGGCTTCCCACTCCATTACTCCAACAGGATCCACTCTTCACCATCACCGAACTCTCTTCTGCAAGCTTTTTGTATTGTCTTTATTAATAAACGTCTTCTCCCTTTACTTTCTCCCTTGCTGCCTTAGCCTAAAATCAAAGCCACTAATCCTTTCTCAGTAATTTTAATTTCTAAACTTTGTATTCTTACCCCATCAATTTTTTCAATCCTCAACTCTGCATCTTTTTTCCCCCTTAGTTACTGTATGGTGGTCAAAGAAACCTGTATCAATAAGATCATCCACAACATTTCAAATACATCACTTCTTACATTATTGGCCTTCTTAGCTACCTCCTCAAACCTGTCCTCTGGCTTTACCTAGGCAAATAGAGTAGTCTCCAATCTTCATCTGGCATATTTACCTGAATTCCTAGAGGGACTACAAAATCAAAATGACCACAACCAACTCATTATAGCCTACTTTAATATAAAATATTTGCTGCATTTCCTCTCGTAGTCTCTTCTCTGAGGGTACCTTCACTGTCCGCAAGTTATTCATTAGAGTCATATTAAATTTCTCATTTGTTCACTGCCCCTCCCCCTCAAAGTGACAAAAACCCTGGCCTTGGCTTTATAGAAAAACAGAAAGATCTGCAAATTACCAACTAGAATACAAGGCAGCAACAACAATAAGCATGCTTAAGCTGGAAACATTATAAGACTCTGCAACATGTCTTTTTTACTCGATTCCCAAACCTAATCTGCCTCCCAAGAATGCTTATTGAATCTACTTCAAAAAAATGTGTCTTAAATTGATCTCCTTGTTTCATCTCTAATGACAGTGCCTTAAATCATGTCCTTTTTATTTCTTGCTGTGATATTGCAATAGATGTCTAACTGCACTCAATGCCACCAGAGACTTCTTTGTTCTCATTTTTTCTCCACATTATCACCGTATTTGTTTTTTCTACAGCTTCTCCACTTAATTTTTTGATGGTCTCTAATTTTCTAAAGCATGGGTCTACAAACTTTTGACTGTGTACCCCATTGTCTTAGTTATCTAGTGCTACTATATCAGAAATACCACAAGTGGATGGCTTTAACAAACAGAAATTTTTTATCTCACAGTCTAGGAGGCTAGAAGTCCAAATTCAGGGCACCATCTCCAGGGGAAGGGCTTTCTCTCTCTGTCTGCTCTGAGGGAAGGACCTTGTCATCAACCTTTCCTTGAGTCTAGGAGCTTCTCAGCACAGGGACACCAGGTCCAAAGGACACACTCTGCTCCTGGCTGTTGTTGCTTGGTGGTAATGAGGTTCCTCTCCTCTCTGCTTTCTTCTCTCTTTTATATCTCAAAAGAGATTGACTCAAGATATAACCTAATCCTGTAGATTGTGTCCTGCCTCATTAACATAACTGCCTCTAATCTTGTCTCACTAACATCATAGAGATTAGGATTTACAACACATAGAATAAATACATCAGATCACAAAATGGAGGACAACCACACAATACTGGGAAACATGGCCTAGCCAAGTTGACACACATTTTTGGGGGATACAATTCAATTTATAACACCCAGCAATAAGAAAAGTTGAAAAGGAGGCTTAAATATATGTATATGTATTTATAAATTGCATATATGTACCACAAATATATACTTTTTGTAGTATAAAACAGACTTTAAAAAATGAAATTGGAAGTATGAGATAAAATAACCATAAAGTTTTAACGTTTTCTTTCTTCATCCTGCTGCATTACCATTTATCGCCTGTCAGGGTCAAGCATTCCATTTTGGAAATCACTGGTCTAGTCCAGTATATCTCAGCCTTAGACCATTGATATTTGTGGCTGGATATTATTTATTTTTGTGGGGAAGAGGGTTATCCTCTGTATCATAGATATTTAGCAGCATCTCCAGCTTTTACTCACTAGGTGCCAATGGCATCCCACCCCCACCCCCTAGATATTTGCCTCCAACATTGCTATGTGTCCCCTAATTGCCTCTGGTTGAGAACCTATGTTCTAGACAAAGGATAAAATGGAAAAAAATAAGCCTAATTTATAAATCTTTGTGCAAATGTGTACCTATCCAGCTTTGTGTCACACTACACCCTCCATATGTCCATTCTCCAGTGTATGTTTCTACATCTCCCAGTCTTTATTCATGTTATTACCTCCATGGAGAATGTACTCCTTCCTCTCTTTTCCTTAAACAATAAAAAACTCCAATAACTCTATCCCTCATTTCTCCCCCAGAAAATGCTTCTTCCATTGTACTTGGGATAAAATTTTTCTACTGACTATATACTGTATATATATACATATATATATATATATATATATATATATATACAAAACAAGAATTATAATACAATATTTCTTCCTAACTACATTGAGAGCTCTTCAAGTTCAGTGGAACATGCACGGCCATGGATATCATCCAGTGTCTGACACTTTGTACCTGATTAGTAATACTTTGGATTGAGGGAACTCTGGAATGATTACATAATTCTTGCAAAAGTATGCTGTCTCTCTCAAGTGCTTATATATTTTTTTATTGTCTTTTTCTGAGTTAATCTCAATCTCTTTCTCTCTCTCTTCCCTATGCGAAGTATACAACTTTGGCAATTAGTCCCAGAATTTTACCTACAGAACCAGTTTCTCTAGATCAACACAACAAAATGTTTTATTTTTGGAGTATTTAGTTCAGGTGAGTAAGTAATTGTCAATAACTCCCTTTGTTCTGTGCTATACACACTTGTTTATTGGAAGTAGCATCACAGCTTCACTCCACACCATCTCACATCCCTCTCTACCCTTCCCACTAAATGAAAGAAAGTGGAGATGGCCAGTCTCCTTCGTAGGCAGAGTTGGTAATTGGCTTCAATGCAATTTTAGGGTCATAAATGAGTTGATCCACTGCTGCTTGTTTATGTCTTATATTCCTTTAACAAATACCACAACTGTGATATAGCATGATATAGAGAAAAATATTAGGTGAATTAAACAAAAAGCAGGTATGTTACAGTGTTCATCTACTTTCATTCCTTCAACAAATATTTATCATCTTCCAATTGCCAAGGACTGTGTTAGGCAAAATACATATATCAGTCACAATTCTTGCCCTCATGGTGCATATAACCTAGAGGTGGGACTAGACTTTGAATAAGCAATTACACAAATAATTATTTGATTATAATTAGACATATAGTTCAAGGGAAAGGTAAGGCTTCTAATTTGTTTAGAGTGATTTTTCCTTGTGCAAATAGAATGTATACAAATTATTGTTGTTAGGTGCTGTCAAGTCGATCCCGACTCATAGCAACCATATGTACGACAGAACAAAGCAGCCGCTGGATCAATCCATCTTGTTGAGCATCTCCCTCCTTTTTGCTGACCCTCTACTTTACCAAGCGTGGTGTCCTTCTCCAGGGACTGTCCCTCCTGATAACATGTCCAAAGAATGTGAGATGAAGTCTCACCAGCCTCATTTCTAAGGAGCATTCTGGCTGTACTTCTTCTAAGACAGATTTGTTCATTCTTTTGGCAGTCCGTGGTATATTCAATATTCTTTGCCAATACAATAATTCAAAGGCATCAATTCTTCTTTGGTTTTCATTATTCATTGCCCAGCTTTCACATACATAAGAGGTGATTGAAAACACCATGGCTTGGGTCAGGCGCACCTTAGTCCTTCAAGTGACATCTTTGCTTTTTAACACTCCAAAGAGGTCTTTTGCAGCCGATTTGCCCAATGCAATGCGTCCTTTAGTTTCTTGACTGCTGCTTCCATGGGTGTTGATTTTGGTTCCAAGTAAAATGAAATCATTGACAACCTCAATCTTTTCTCCATTTATCATGATATTGCTTATTGGTCCAGTTGTGAGGATTTTTGTTCTTCTTATGTTGAGGTATAATCCACACTGAAGGCTGTAGTCTTTGATCTTTATCAGCAAATGCTTCAAGTCCTCTTTACTTTCAGCAAGCAAGATTGTGTCCTCTGCATAACATAGGTTGTTAATGAGTCTTCTCCAATCCTGATGCCATGTTCTTCTTTATATAGTCCAGCTTCTCAGATTATTTGCTCAGCATACAGACTGAATAAGTATGGTAAGGATGAAATCCTGACGGATACCTTTCCTGACTTTACACCATACGGTATCCTCATGTTCTCTTGGAATGACTGCCTCTTGATCTATGTACAGGTTCCTCATGAGCACAATTAAGTGTTCTGGAATTCCCATTCTTCTCAATGTTATCCATAATTTTTTATGATCGTCACAGTTGAATGCCTTTGCACAGGTAAATATCTTTCTGGTATTCTCTCCTTTCAGCCAGGATCTGTCCAACATCAGCAATGACATCCCTCATTCCATGTCCTCTTCTGCATCTGGCTTGAATTTCTGGCGATTTCCGGTCAGCGTATTGCTGCAACTGCTTTTGAATGATCTTCAGCAAAATTTTACTGTGTGTGATATTAATTACATTGTTTGACAATTTTCTTATTTGGTTGGATCATCTCTCTTTGGAATAGGCATAAATATGGATCTCTTCCAGTCTGTTGGCCAGGTAGCTGTCTTCCAAATTTCTTGCCATAGATGAGCGAGCACTTCCAGAGCTGCATCCATTGATTGAAACATCTCAATTGGTATTCTGTCAATTCCTGGAGCCTTGTTTTTCCCCATTGTCTTCATTGTAGCTTGAACTTCTTCCTTCAGCAAAACGAAGGTCCTAAAATCTTGACTCCATTCACGTCATTAAGGGCAACTCTACATTGAGGAGGCAGCTCTTTGCTAGTCTTATTCTGAGTGCCTTCCAACCTGAGGGGCTCATCTTCCGGCACTATATCAGACAGTGTTCCACTGCTATTCATAAGGTTTTCACTGGCTAATTGTTTTTTTAGAAGTAGACTGCCAGGTCCTTCTTCCTCATCTGTCTTAGTCTGGAAGCTCAGCTGAAACCTGTCCACCATGGGTGACACTGCTGGTATTTGAATATCGGTGGCATAGATTCCAGCATCACAGCAACATGCAAGCCCCCACAGTACAACAAACTGACAGATGAGTGGGGGATACACACACACACATATCTATAAATACAAATATGAACATACAGATATAATTATATCACCGTGTTTATAGAAATGTATATGTGAATATGAATATCTATATAACATATATGTATATATTCTATTAGAAAGTATAACTAAACCTTAATATTAGCTATTTATGGGTGATGAAAGAAGCCCTGGTTGCACAGTGGTTAAGCTCTCAGCTGCTAACCAAAAGGTTGGTGATTCGAACCCTCCAGCCACTCCGTGGGAGAAAGATGTCTGCTTCCAAGAAGATTATAGCATTGGAAACTCTATGGGGATTTCTGCTCTGTCGCATAGGGTCACTATGAGTAAGAATCAATTCCATGCAACGAGTTTGTTTTCTGGGTGACGAGCTTATAAGCAATATTTTTCTTTAGAATTTCATTTTTTATTTATCCTAACATGACCCATAATTATAAAATAAACATTGAAAATTTTTAAAATCCTTTAGCATACTATAGCATTCTTGTGTCTGAAAGACTTTAATAAAAATCTGGCAGGGAGAGGTAACATGTTGACTTAAAGACTCTATAAACTATAAACACGGGTAAATTACTAATGAAAGGAATGAACACAAGGAAAACATGTTATTGTGATTAGGAGAGAAGAAAAAAGTATCAATAATATAAAAAATATCAGAAACGGGAAGCTGAAAGAATCAAGAGAAATTTTACTTCTTCTCAGTTTTGCCTAGTGTCTTAGTTTGAGTTCTCCAGAGGAACAAAAACAGTAAGACGGATATATATGCATATGTGTGTGTAATATTTCTCCAATAACGCACCCACGTAAATAACATGCCTACGCATATAATGCATCTAGGAAAATAATGTGCAAGGGGGTTGCACAGAAAGAGAGAGACAAAGAGACAGAGAGGGAGCTAGAGAGACAGAAAGCAGAGAGATTTACTTCAAGGAAATGGCTCATGCAATTGTGGGGGATGGCAAGTCTGAAACCTGTAGTTCAGGTGGCAGGCTGGAGACCTCTGCTGGCTTACAGATTGCGGGGAGCTGGCAAATCCAAAATCTGCAGATCAGGAGGTAGTGCAGAGTCTATTGCAGGCTTACATCCCAAGATCCATATGTCAGGTGACAAGAAGAGTGTTGGACTGAAGAAGAGAGCAAGCTCTGCGAGAACATCTGTTTATATTCTGGAGATAGACCACACCCCGAAGGAAACTCCCCTTTCAACTGATTGGTTGATCACATCAGATCACATCATGGAAGGCACATTCCATTACATTATGTTACATTACTGTATGGAATAGCAACCAGTCCACTGTCTGCCAAACAACCGAAAATCATAGTCCAGCCAATTTCTTGCATAAAATTAACCATCACACCTAGAGTCAGCTAAACACATGAGTTTTATTTTTAATAAGATGAATTAACTCTTACTAAATATGTTAAACAAAAAAATCTTTGAAATAATCTCTACTTCATGTCTAAGACCTACTATTCTGTGACTATTTTTGCTAACAAAAATAAGTATAATTCGGACTTCCGGGCAACCTGGCACTATAGTCAGAAGCACCATGTCGTTGCTCTGCAGCAAAGATCAGAAAAACTAAGTCAGACAGAGTCACACATCAATCCTGAAACCCTAACCATCAAATGAAGAGATAAAGAACTCAGCCAAGCACCGAATGGAATAAGAAACTGACCGAGAACAGAGTGCAAGGAGAGATACATGCAGACGTCCCCTAACAGCTACCGCAGCACGGATCTAACATCTTGGACTCCTATGGGAGATTAGTGAACAGGAGGTTCGAGAAAGCAAGTTCACTGAACTTCCAGCAGGAGACAGAACAACTGGTAACCCACGATATAGGCTTTCCCACCCCCCAGCCTTCTTCACCTCCATTTAGCCTCCTCTGCTTCCTGTAGCCGCAGTCTATTGGCCGGGAAGAAGGAGCTTCCCCCCAGTGCCGCTTGGATTCCACACGCCTGCACTGGCCAGCTCCCTGAGTGCCATTTGTTGCCTGCTGGTGTTGCTTTTTTCCACTTCTTTAGATTTCTTCCTTACCTCTCACCATCTCCACCTCCTTTCTCTCAAATACCTGGCTCCGTGCACCATCTTTGCTTACTCCTGAACGGCTGTGAAACACCTCTCAACTATGAAACTGCTTCCCGGCCCGTGCCACCACACTGGTGGGCCCCCTGGGGCTTTTTGTTTGTTTGTTTGCTCTGATTTGTTTTCTTTTTCTTTTCTTGGCTTTGGAGCCCCTTCTAGCTGGGTAGTAACACGTGGCTTGGAAGCTACTCCCTTACTCTGCACAGATGCACAGGGACAACCCTGGGGGCATTTCTTTTTCTTTTTTTTTTTT
>NW_004443979.1:12434422-12437708 GCF_000243295.1 Trichechus manatus latirostris
TTCCGTTTTTGGATTTCTTCACTTCCAGTTTCTTGATTTATTCATTTTTTTCTTTTACCCTTTTCCTTTTTTTTTTCATTTTTGTTTTTCCCCATTTCTCACTCTCTCATCTCTCCACTCCAATAGCAAGCTTGTGGCTTGAAAGCTAGTCCCTTACTCTGTGAAGACGCATGGGACATTCCCTGGGGACATTTCTTTTTTTCTTGTTTGTTTTTGGCTTTTTTTTTTCTTTGCTTAGTTTTCTTCTCTCTTATTCCCTTTTTGTCTTTCTTCATTTCCAGTTTCTCGATTTATTCATTTTTTCTTTTACCGTTTTTCTTTTTTTTTCATTTTTGTTTTTCCCCATTTTTCAGTCTTTCATCTCTCCACTCCAATAGCAAGCTCCCTTAGCACTCTTTTTTGTTTGTGTGTATGTCTTTGGCCCCTGTTCCTCTCTCCTCTCTCTCATCTTTCCCATACCCATCTTAGCTCCACACATAACAATATACCCCCTCCTTCCTGCCTACCTGCACCATGTGCTGAACATCATACTCCCAAGCAACACAGGCATGGCCTACTGGAACCTGCCCTGCACTGATTCACAGTCCGCACTGTCAACCCTGCTACATGTCACAAAAACCCTATCCCAGCAACTCCCCTTCAGCTGGACCTGCCCTGCTGTACCATACCTGAGTGACTGACCCTGCTCATTAGAGAAAGAAGTGAAAAGAATCGTGCCCACAGACTAGCACACAGCAAAGAATGCACAGCCCACCTGCTCAGACATAACCAAATAAAACAAAAAGGCAGAATTAAACAAACAAATCTACAATCAATAAATGAGGAAAATAACCACTGAATGCCCCAAAGACTGCAGACAATATCAAAACATTTACAAAAACAAGACAGGATGGTTCCAGTAGGCATCCAAAATAAAACACCAGATGACCTTCCAATAGAAGAAAAGGCACTAGACCTAACTGATAGGGAATTTAAACCTCTAATATTCAGAATTATCCAAGAGTTGAAGCAAAAAACAGACAAAAATGAGGAAAAAATAGACAAATTCATGAAAAAGGCAGACAAATTCATGGAAAATACAGACAAAAAATGGAAGAATTTAAGAAAATAATACAGGAACAAAATGCTAAAATAAATTCACAACTAGAAATCATACGAAAACAACAATTAGAAATCCAAAAGATAAACAACAAGATTTCAGAAATAGACAATGTCATAGAAGGGCTGAGGAGCAGGTTTGAAACAATGGAAGACAGGATCAGTGAAACTGAAGACAAGCACTTGGATACAACTCTGTTTGAGGAAAAATCAGAAAAAGAATGAAGAAAAATGAAACCCTGAGACGTATGTGGGATACAATCAAAAGCAAAAATCTGTGAGTGATTGGAGTTCCAGAACAGGGGAAAAAACAGAAAACAGAGATAAGATCATTGAAGAATTGCTGACAGAAAACTTCCCCAATATCATGAAAGAGGAAAAGCTGACCATCCAAGAAGCTCAAAGAACCCCATATAGGATAGACCCCCAAAAAAATCACCAAGGCATATCATAATCACACTTGCTAAAACCAAGACAAACAAAGAATCCTGAGAGCAACTTGAGAAAAACAAAAAGTCACATACAGAGGAGAAACAATAAGACTAAGCTTGGATTATTCAGCAGAAACCATGCAGGCAAGGAGGCAATGGGATAATATACATAAAACCTTGAAAGAAAAAAATTGCCAGCCAAGAATAATATATCCTGCAAAACTCTCATTCAAATATGATGGTGAAATAAGGTTATTTCCAGATAAACAGATATTAAGGGACTATGTAAAAACCAAACCGAGCTTACAAGACTTATTAAAGGAAGTGCTTCAATCTGAGAACAAACAATATCAGACCACAGGGTGAATATAGGACACAGGATTGTACTAGCCAGATACCAACCTACGAAATGAAGTCTTAAGGACTATGCAAAACGAAAAGAATTACAAAAGGGAACCAGAGAGGCTTAATCTGTAAATGACAACAGCATCAGAACAATAAAAGAGGGAATAAACAACAGTGTAGGTATAGGACCTTCTAATGGAGAGGATGTCGAGTGATACCAAGTAATAGTAGACTGGTACAAATCTAGGAAGATAAGGGTAAATTTCAAGGTAACTACAAAGAAAGTTAACAAACCTACTCATGAAAATAAAGAAGAAAAACATAAAGTCTCAGTAAAAACAAAACCTACAAAAACAAAAGAAATGAAAAAAAATCCACAAACAAAAAGAACTCAGCACAGGAGAGTAAGAGGAACAAAGAAAATGTCAGCACCACAAAAAAAAAACCACTACAAAATGCAATCCCACTTGTAGGAATATGTTCTAGAGAAATAAGACTCGTCACACTAATAGACATATACACACCCATATTCATTGCAGCACTGTTCACAATAGCAAAAAGATGGAAACAACCTAGATGCCCATCAATCAACAGATGAATGGATAAACAAACTATGGTACATACACACAATGGAGTATTATACAAAGATAAAGAACAATGATGAATCTGTGAAACATCTCATAATATGGATGAAACTGGAGAAAATTATGCTGAGTGAAATAAGTCAATCACAAAAGGACAAATATTATATGAGACCTCTACTGTAAAAACTCATGTAAAAGTTTACACACAAAAAGAAATAATCTTTTTTGGTTACGAGGGATGTGGAGGGATGGGGGGAACTAAATAGATAAGTGGTAACTTTGGTGAAGGGTAAGACAGTACACATTACTGGGGAAGCCAGCACAACTTGTACAAGGAACAGTCATGGAAGTTCCATAGACACTTCCCAACTCCCTGAGGGACTGAATTGCTGGGCGGAGGGTTGTGGGGACCATGGTCTCAGGGAACATCTAGCTCAATTGGCATAACACGGTTTATAAAGACAATGTTCTTCATTCTACCTTGGTGAATAGCGTCTGGGGTCTTAAAAGCCTGTGAGAAGCCATCTAAGATACTCCACTGGTCTCACCCCTTCAGGAGCAAGGGAGAACGAAGAGAACAAGACACAAGGAAAAGATTAGTCCAACGGACTAATGGACCACAGCTACCACAGCCTCCACCAGACTGAGTCCGGTACAGCTAGATGGTGCCTGGCTACCACCACTGACTGCTCTGACCGGGATCACAATAGAGGGGCCTGGACAGAGCTGGAAAAGGATGTAGAACAGAATTCTAACTCACAAAAAAAAGACCAGATTCACTGGCCTGAGAGACTGGAGAAACCCTGAGAGTATGGCCCCCAGACACCC
>NW_004443979.1:12437808-12468350 GCF_000243295.1 Trichechus manatus latirostris
GATGGAATAATTTGGAAAAGGATAGCGAGAATAGCAGCACAACTGGAAGAATGTAATCAATGTCACTGAACTGTACGTGTAGAAACTTTCAAAATGGTTTAACTTTGGCTATGTATATTTTCACCCAAAAAAGGTCCTCAAGGTTGAGAAGACAGAGTGTTGACACGTCATGTGATTTTTAACCAATATCATAAAACAATATGTGTACTGACTGTTTAATGAGAAACTATTTGTTCTGTAAACCTTCATCTAAAGTACAATAAAAAAATTTAAAAAATAAGTATAATTCTTCACATTTATTGAACATTTACTACATGCCAGTCAATATGCTAAGTACCTTGCAAGGGTTATTTCATTTAATCTTCAAAACATCCCTGATAATGAACATTTTTTTTCAGGTTTTAATTAACAAGTCAATGGAGGCTTAGGTTAAATGATTTGCTTAAGACCATTCAGCTAATAAGAGGTAGACCATGCCTTCACACAAATATTACTGACTCCAAAACTCATATACTTAAATACTATACTATAGATTAGATAGATAGGTAGGTAGGTAGACAGGTAGGCAGGTAAGCAGATAGGCAGACAGACAGACAGACAGAGACAGATAGATAGATAAAAGGAGGGAAACATATCATGCAATTTTGTGTTCACTTTCATTCAACTATTCAATGCTATGTTGGAAGAGGAGTGGGTAAGCAAATACTTGTCTTCCAGCTACTGTGAACATTCAGAAAAAGAAAAAAAGAAACGCTTATGATTTAAAATAAATTCCTAAAAATCATCTGCATGTGTTATATTTGGTTCATCAACACGGTAAAAAATAGACACATGCATTGAAAATGAAATATCTATGCTAAATGTCTTTGATATACTGCCAGATTTACCCACAGAAGGTCTCGACTATAAACAAACAGCTACTTACACATGTATGACCCTGGAAAGAAGACTGAGTGGGCACAAAATGGTGTCTGTTTTTTCTAGAGTTTTTGCTTCATTTTGAGCTGTCAGATTTTCACCTCCTCTCAAGAACAAGAAAAACAGAAACTGGGATTCTGCTTTCACTATTGAAGGAAAGAGTTGTGTAACCATATCCAAGTAGCTGAATTATACCTTTAGTAATGGAGAAAGTTGTTTTCAAGGGTGAAATAACATTTTGTGGCAGAAATGGCAGTGTGACAACTACAACTTCAATGAATATAGACACTTCCTACACTTGGTTTTAATCACAACTCAGTCAAATCATAATATTTATTAACTATTCAGAACACCTCCTAAATCTTTTTGTATTCTAGCTCCTCTTGGTTTCTCTCTTACTTTGGAACATCAGGGAAGGATTGTGTTTTCTTGAGAACTCAGTTTTCTAAGAGTTGAATATGAGTTTTACAGGGTTGCAAACAGAAAACTAGATTTTAGTTTCCCTAAAAAGTGGACTTCACGTCCTATACTTCAATATCTCCTCATCGTCAAGCCAAAACCGATAGCTCCGTAACAAGAGCATAACAGATGATCAATAAATATTTATTGATTGATTACATTCACAGTGACTTGTTCCCTAAATTAAGTTCTAGGTTGTTTCATTCTAACAACACAAATACACAATTAAAACAGTGTTAGTCAATATTCTATAATCTACTTCCAGTAGAAGCATTTGTGTTTGCAATATTTTTGCATGAAAAATAAAACATAAAATGGTGTTTATGTTAAAAATTTATTTTAATATTTTCTCTCACATCAAATTATTATTTTATTTGAACATAATTTTATTGATTGCTCAGCAATAACTCCTAAGTAGAGTTTACTTCAGTAAAGTAGGAAAATTGAAACTATCAAATATTATAATTTCACTGGTTTTTATTTTGTTTTGTTGTTGTTGTTTATGGTTGTTATTAGGTGTCCTTGAGTCAGTTCCAACTCATAGTGACTGTATGGACAACAGAACAAAACACTGCCCGGTCTTATGCCATCCTCACAATTGTTATTATGTTTGAGCCCATTGTTGCAGCCACTGTGTCAATCCATCTTGTCAAGGGTCTTCCTCTTTTTTGCTAACCCTCTACTTTACCAAGCATGATGTACTTCTCCAGGGACTGGTCCCTTCTGATAACGTCCAAAGTATGTGAGATGAAGTCTCAACATCCTTGTTTCCAAGGAGCACTCTGGCTGTTACTTCTTCGAAGAGTTGTTCATGGAGGATTCTGCGATTTAAAATAGAGTTTTTTTCATCAATTTAATTTGTTTTCACTTTTATTAGTTTGTTGAAGAAAAAGAGAAAAGGGAGGAATTATGGCTTAGGCATTTCAACATATATTTAGGAATTTCTGTGACTTCATATTTCATAATAAAACCTACTATATTTTGGACAAAATTTTTTAAAAATTTAAAAATTAAATTTTTAGTTTGTCAAAATGATCTTCACAGGAACCTTGGGTTTGTATTTCTAAAATATGATTGGATTAAAATGTTCTTCTTTACCAGAATGTAAAATATATCTTAAAAACTAAAGAACATTATGCATACTAGAAAAGTCCATCTTCTAAGAACTATATACATAATTTTGGGGAAGCAAATTCTAATATGGTTTACAAAGGGACAAAGGAAGTAATTTATACACATGTTACTCAGTTTGGAAACTTGAAGTCTTTAACACTGGAAATCCTTAAAGCTTTCTGATTTACTACTAGTTGGGGTTCAGTGAATCGCATAGGGCAGCTATGATAATGGAAGAGACCAATATTCTAAATTTCTGTCATACGAGAATTTTGGCAATGTATATAAAAGAGCAGAGTTATTTAAAGCCATTCTGATTTAACTGCTACATATGTAGATATGATACAATGAACTAAGCACCAAATGTTAAGTGCATGTCTACCATGTGCCCATCACAGCACCCTGAATCTTTGGCTTAATTTTCACTACATTATATTTTTACCACACCAGCTTTGTCTTTGTAAAATGAGGAAAATTGTCTCATGCCTAATTGACAAGAGTATTTTAAGACCAAATAACGTCATCTTATCTAATAATCACAAAAAACAAACCCATTGCCATCCAGTTGAGGCTGACTCATAGTTACCCTATAAGACAGAATAGAACTGTCCTATAGCCTTTCCAAGGCTATAAATCTTTACGGAAGCAGACTACCACATTTTACTCGCGTGGAGCAGCTGGTGGGCTCAAACCATCGACCTTTTGGTTAGCAACTGAATTCTTAACCACTGCATCATCAGGGCTCCTTCATCTGCTGGTAATAAGACCATATTATCACCCACTAAAAGAGACATAAAAGACAAGTGGCCCAACTATTTTTGTTTAAAAGAATAACTTAAACTATTCAAAAACAAAACCATATTTTTGCAGATCACATCTTAAGTGTAGTTACTTCATTTCCAATAATCCCACATAATAGTTCACATTTTGAGCTATTCAGTGACACTTTTAGAAATTAATCCTTTCTGGCAGATTCATCAGCACAATATATTACTCAAAAATCAAACATTTTATGATACCTTTATAATTTGTATTATAATTATTTATCTGTGATAGCTACCTGGAAATATCTGCTTTGAAAATCTTCTAGCCCTGAACCATCTTAGCTTCGTGTGATAGAACGTTGAGAACTGAAGAAATTATTATATTACATATTAGAGAGAACCACAAATGATTTATTGAGATAATTTTCTGACTTTTTCTATAGGCCACCTTGAAATCTACTTCTAGGTAGAGGTATGCCTTTTATATTCTTAAGGGATCATTTTCAAAAGACTTCTAAGTTTTCTCAAAAGAATTCCAGCATTTTGCCTACTCATTGATTTTCCAAAACCTGTAGGTTCACTCCCAAGCATCAACTCAGAAAGAGACTTCGAATGGGAGTCTGTAGTACAAACACCGAATGTCGTCTCATGCCACCTATGGTAACTCTGCAGGCAGTCTGTGCCTACATCTGTGCTGGCTCACCTGTCCCTGGCCCTGCTCCAGGCTTGCGTTTCTGCTTTCATCTACATTTTTCCTCGTCCCACCTCCTTACCTTGTTTCTATTGCATTATTATTTTGTTATACGCGTGAACTATTTCAAATCATCTGTGAAAGAAGGCAGAGCATAAACAAACAAGACCCAGTCACATTACACATGGAGATATTTTAAGTCCTTTTGTGGAAAGGTGTAATTTAAAGTTCATGACAACATTACAGGCAGGCTATATATAAGTGGGTTATATTCCAAACTATGTTTGTAAGCAGTGGATTGGAATTCAGACTAATTTTTTTTCTATGAAAACAATGCTATGTAAACACTTGTTTTAAAATATAAGCAGTTGTCAGTTATCACACACCCTATCTAACCCATGACGTAACAAGTAAACTTTATTGCTCTGAAAAAAAATAATTAAAACAATACTGCTACAATGAATACTGTTAAATAAACCAAATTGAGAATGAGGCTTATTACAGGTATTGTTTTTCTCTCTTTTGGTCAGGAACTGTGCCTTCTTCATTATCGCATTTTCACTGGATATCGCAATGTAAGTTCGTAGTGCTCAGGAAATGTTTACTGAGTGCTTGGAAAGGAATGAATAACTGCAGGCAGGAAAAGAAACATACATACCTGGAACATATAAAAGAGATCTCTGGGTATAGCAAAGGTTACAGAAATCAATGGTACCAATTCTCTATTTTGCCTAACTATAATGAAACACTTCAGGTTTTTATATATATATATATATATATATATATGTCCATGAACATATTTTTTTAATGTCAACTCAAATGAGATCTGATTCCTTAAAAAGATCTCTTTCATTTTATATTGACTTTTGAAGACTGAAAAGGGGGTGTTTTTTGTACAGATTAGCCTAGAGCCTGTTAAAGTGGTCCTATAGTCAAGACTAGAAGCCCAGTCAATGCACAGGCTGTGAAATTAGGAGCTATCACTGGATCATGTCCTCCTGCTTCTCCAACCCTTTTTGACATCTCTCCTCCTACCACCTGCAAGTGCACACTTTGTTATTATGACCGCGCCAAGGGACTCTTTAAACCTATATTACTAAGGTCTACATTTGGCAATATGTTGGTGCAAACAGATAAGCACCTGGCTACTAACATAAAGGTTGGAAGTTCAAATTCACCCAGAGGTGTCTCCAAAGAAAGGCCTGACAATATACGCCGGAAAAATCAGTCACCAAAACCCTATGAAGCACTGTTCTACTCTGCTACACGTGGACTTGCTATGAGTCAGAGTTGACTTGATGGCTACTAGTTTTTAATACATTTTAAAAAACAGAGACATTAAGTCATTCCCTTAAAATACATTCTTAATGACATAACTAGGACTAGTACTTACTCTATGTTCTCTAGAATCTTGTTTATCACTTCTATAATTACAAAAACAAGGAGCCCTGGTTGTGTAATGGTTAAGTGCTTGACTTCTAACCTAAAGGTTGGTCATTTGAACCCTCCCAGAGGCTCTGAGGGAGAAAGACCTGGCAATCTACTTCCTTAAAGATTACAGCCTAGAAAACCCTGTGGGGCAGTTCTACTCGGTCACAAAGTGTCGCTGTGAATCAAAATCAACTTGACGGTGCCTAATAACAACAAAAACAGCAACATAATTAAATATAATGAATAAAGTAATAAACATTGAAATGATCTTTCCAAACAAAAGATAATTTAAAGATTGTTATTTTAACAATTTTCCTGCCCTATGAAGTTAGGTACTTACAAAGTCAGTTTTTCATTTCCATTACATGACAAAAGTTAAAAATATCTGTAACTGAAGAAGTATGAATTAAAGAGATGGGCCTTTCACTTAACTTTTATTTGAAAATTTTAAGCCAAACAATTACCAAGTATTTGTGTTCATAACTGGAATAATCTAAAATAATACAGTATTAAAAATATAAAAATCTTCAAATTCTAGGAAAACCTTCCAATTTTGATATATTTATTCTAAAAGGATTATTTGATTGAGAAAAAGTAAAAATAAAAATTCCATTCACTGCATAAGGTATTTCAGAAAAGATTCCATTGTTATAAAGAGCTCCTCAAGATAATATGCACCTTTTTCGTGTGTTTATGCAAAGATATTCCCACTTTGGAATTTTTTTTTTTTATCTTTAATACATGTCTCTATAACAAGCCATTGAATGTTGCAGTGTTTTTAAAGAATTTGATTTCTTTTCTTGTTATAATATTATTTGAGATTGTTGTAATAACTCTGTACACCTGAAATGAGAGAAAAAGCACCTTTCTATGAATAGAGGAGAAACAAAGATCAAATCTTTTCTTTGTTGTTTGATAATAAAACAAAAGAATGGAAAACAGTAGCCAGTTTCATGGATGATAACAAGGTGGTAAGAGACACAGTGACTTCCCTTGTGTGGCTAGTTAAGAACAATTATTTTTGACAAAATAGAAGGGCAAGCAATATCTTGCAAAGATAAAAATAACAGATGAGGTGCTTTCTTCTATGAACAATTATATTAAATTGAAAGAAAGGCAATAAGGAGAAGCAATAGTTTTATGTTCCAAACATCTGAGTTGTACATCAGTGTCTATAATGTTTCCAACATGACAGTGGACTACTAAACACATCACTGATTTAGCTTTTAAAAAATCAGCAATATGTTATTACAATCATTTCAAGATACTTGAAGGATGGTATCTGAATAGAATAGATATTATAGAGAAAAATTATGCTTACAGGTCTTTGAATAGTAAGCAAAGTAAGGGAGAAAAAAACTTGTTTAGGATACATCTTGTCCAGATTATTGTGTTAATGTGATAACATTGGCAGCATGTGCAATCTGAAGCATCCTATTCTTTACTCAGAGCCCTTGTGAAAACTCTTTATTTTGGTTTATGCTTTTCTCATTTCCTAAATGTCTCTCTTCTAAGGAGAGAGAGCTATATCTTTATGCCTCAAGTACTCATTCTGAAAAACATATCATCAAGGAGAGAGAAACACAGAAGAAATATCATAAGTTTTATATATGAAGATAAAATTTACTTTTGGTTACAGTGTTAGATATTAAGTATGGAATAAATGGAAATAGATTTTAATAATTTAGAGTGATTTAATAATGTAGACAGTTCATCTAAAGTTGTATGTAAAGTATATGTCTGTATGTCATATTCTATTTTTAAATTGCCTTCAATCATGAAAAAAAAAAAAGGACAGAATTACATAAAGACAAGCAGTAATAAAAATAAAATAATGTAATTGTAGCAGGAAAGGAAGCTTTGGTTTTACTGTTCTCAAACTGTCCCTGGGGAAAAAAAATCTAGATTTATTTCCTCTTTGTATTATTTCAACCCTGATACTTAGTAAATTCTAAGACTTGTCTGAATTTATTGTCTATATATTTCTCATCTGTTAAATAAGAAGTAAATGTTAGTTTGTAAAACATATTTAAAAGTCACTTCATATTGTATTAAAATGGAGTCATATACTACTTTGAGTTATGTTTGAATCATGACATAAAGAAACGAATACAAGAATCAAGTGTGTTTGGTAAAGACAACTGGAAGAAAAATTTGGCCATTTCTAGAAAAAAATTGACATTGTCCATATTGTGTGACCCAGTAAGTTCACATTTGGATGTATAAACATAGCAGAGAGAAATTTTTGCAGAGGTATACCAGGAATAAAGCATAAAACCAAAAATCAAATCCATTGCTGTTGATTACGACTCATAGCGACCTTATAGGGCAGAGCAGAATTACTTCACAGGGTTTCCAAGGCTGTAAATCTTTATGGACGCAGATTGCCACATCTTTTTCCTGTGGAGCACCTGGTGGCTTCAAACCATCGACCTTCTAGTTAGCAGCTGAGTGCTTAACTACTGTACCACCAATGAGGTATAGGAGCACCCATCTGTTGCCTTGTTTATAACAGTGAAAAATTATCATCTAAATGCTCAATAAGAGAATAAACATAAATTGCTTGGTGGAATATTATGCAGCAGGTAAAATGAATGACCTTGGGCTGTGTGTATAGAAAAATTTGGAAAGCTGAAAAAAACTTAATTAGATAAAGTAGAACATGTGCTGCATTTATCAACCTGGATAAATCATAATAATATAAAGTGGAGTGAATAAAATCAGGCTTCAAAATGATATGTAAAGTATGATACCATGCATATACATTTTTAAAATATACACTTATATGATTTATATTTTAAAATTATAAAAATATGCCTGTGAATGATAAAAACTTAAACCAGGAAGAGATGGGAGAGAAACCACTTCAAATACATCTACAAGTTAATACTTATTGGAAGATAATGAAAGAAAGAACTGAAGCAAATATAGCAGTGTCTTGAGAATTCATAAGGACAAGCAGGGATAAGTGAGTTTTTATCATATTATTATCTCATATGTTGAACATTTTATAGATTGTATAATGAGAATTTTTAATTTTTAAAGAGCATATGATAATTTATTTGGAAGAAGAGAACCTGGTTGTCATGGATTGAACTGTGTCCCCCCAAAATACCTGTCAACTTGGCTATGCCATGATTCCCAGTATTGTGATTGTCCACCATTTTGTCATCTGATGTGATTCCTGTGTGTTGGAAATGATGTTAATGAGGCAGGATTAGAAGCAGCTATGTTAATGAGGAAGGGCTCAATGTACAATATTAGATTTTGTCTTAAATCATCCTCTTTGAGATGTAAAACAGAAAAGCAAGCAGAGAGACATGACACGGGGACTTCGTTACCACCAAGCAAGAAGAGCCAGAAGGGCGCATCCTTTGGACCCGGGGTCCCTGTGCTAAAAAGCTTCTAGACCAGGGGAAGATTGATGACAAAGACCTTCTCCCAGAGCCTACAGGGAGAGAAAGCCTTCTCCTGGAGCTGATGCCCTAAATTTGGACTTGTAGCCTACTAGACTGTGAGAAAATAAAATTCTCTTTGTTGAATCCATCCACTTGTGGTATTTCTGTTACAGCACACGAGATAACTAAGACACTGGTTCTAGTTCACAATTTACTGACTGTAAACTTGCTAATACTAATGTTTTCTAGTGTGGGAATAAGGTTCATAATAGGAGGATTCATGAGGAACAAATGTTTGATATGTATGAACATGCTATATGAACTGGAAAGGGTGGATTTCAATGCTGTGGAGGTAAAAGGTTAGGTAAGAATAGATTTTGGACCTAGGTATTTTTATAATGTTCCAGATAGTGATGGCAAGGGTGATAGAGACACCTTTGCTATCAAAGGAATGACATGATATCACCAGATACAAAGCTGTACAATCTTTGAGTAACTTATGAATACAAGTAAGTATATGTATTCTGAATGTTACTTTACAGTATAATTGCATTTGTAAAGCTTTGTAAAGAGACAGAGAGAGAGGATTTAGTACTTGATGTAATCATGGGTGTTTTTTACACTAAAAGTACATTCTTCACTTAAATAAACTTGAGTCAAAAACTAACATAGTTACTTGGCAAATGGATGATATAATTTTAAAAAATGGGAGTTTTAGTTAATCATAAGCTCAAACCAGTCTTGCAATTGTGGAAGAAATGAATATAATCTTAGCATTAGGCAAAGGGGCTGTTGTATGATTTGGGATTTGGATGCCCATCATGACTCTATTACTTCATAGCTACCAAACTTCTTGCAAGTTGCTTGATTCTGAATCTCCATATATCAACTTGTGAAATGGAGGGTTGGAGGAGTAAAAACTGAATTTTTCTTTTTTTAACTTTCTCTAAAATATTGTCTGACTATAAATTTCTATGATTCTATTTATAGCATCTAGATTAGTATTTCTAGGGTCTGTACTGTTCAGAGCCAATTTCAAGTTTTGTATTCAATTTCAAATGCCACTTTTTAAAGAAGCACTGGATTGAGATTGCATTCAAAACAGAACAATCAAGATGATCTGGAAAACGTCATACAAATTCAACCCAGCACCACAATTGTTTTCCTCTTACTTCCTTCTCTTTCGCTCCCTCTTCCATGTTCCCTTGTACTTTGCAACTCCCTCATTTATCTCTGACTCATCTCGCCTACATGCTGGTCTTGGCATCCCTTGAGTCTGGACCGTGGCATGATTGGCAGCCAATACATGCTCTGTTATTTCTGACTACTAGTTAGGGGATGTGGAAGAACAGGTGAAGAGTTAAAAGAAGGTCTTCATGATCTTTAGCATCAATTTACAATATTTGAAAAATCACATCTTTCACATTTTGAATTTTAATCCCTTATCAGCATATCTTCTATACTTCATTATTTTAGAAGTATATCTCTTTGCCAGTTTTGAGACATAGTTTAAAAAGCCATTTTCTGTGACCCTCACTTGAGAAGACACTAAACTAAACCAAACCCATTGCCATTCCAACTCATTGTGACCCTATAGAACAGAGTAGAACTGCCCCACAAGGTTCCAAGGAGTGGCTGGTGAATTTGAACTGCTGACCTTTTGGCTAGCAGCTGTAGCTCTTAACCACTGTGCCACCAGGGTTCCTGAGAAGACACTAGGTTCCAGTAAAGAGACAAGGTTAGAGGCTGGGAGGGAAGGAAAAAAAAAAAAAAAAACTAGCCTGCTATATGAATATTTATTAGAATCCTTTCCATGACCTTCAGTTGTAAAAAGAACTTAGATCCATATTACTCCACCCATAGGAACTGTCCTCCCCAGATGAGTGTATTTCCTTAAAACTAACTCAAAGTTAGGTGTGCATCTCATGCCTTTTGAGAAGAGCCAATTTTTCTCCTTGTTTTAAATTATCATCTCTCCCTCAATTCTTGTCATTTTTTGCAACACAATGGCTGGGTCCTATGAGTTCAAAGTTTATTGCTTCATGACTAATTTTCACATTCATGTGTCCCATCTTTTTTTCAGGTCAAAGAATCACATCTGCTTCACCGTCTGTCGTGGATTGAATTATGTCCCCCAAAAAATGTGTGTATCAATTTGGCCGGGCCATGATTCCTCGTATTCTGTGGTTTTCCTATAAATTGTAAATCCTGCCTCTATGATGTTAATGAGGGAGGATGGGTGGCAGTTGTGTTAGTAAGGCAGGACTCAGTCTACAAGATTGGATTGTATCCTGAGGCAATGTCTTGAGATATAAAAGACAGAAGTGAGCAGTGAGACAGGGGCACCTCATACCATCAAGAAAGCAGTGCCGGGAGCAGAGTGCGTCCTTTGGACCGGGGTCCCTGAGCTGAGAAGCTCCCAGTCCAGGGGAACACTGATGAGAAAGCCGACAGAGAGAGAAAGACTTCCTCTGGAGCTGACGCCCTGAATTTGGACTTTTAGCCTACTTTGACTGTGAGGAAATAAACTTCTCTTCGTTAAAACCATCCACTTGTGGTATTTCTGTTATGGCAACACTAGATGACTTAAGACACTATCCTACTGACCTCTCACCTCTCTCTAGCATACCCTGTCTCTTGGGTCTCAGCAAATCCCCTCCCACCATGACAGGCTCTTTCCTGAACTCCAATTGCAGTTTATGAACAGGTAAGCACTTAACTGATTTACCACATAGTATTGGATCATTCCAAGTAGTGACCTATTTCATAGACACCTGGTACTGCAATATTTTGTAGCAATTTCCAATCTCCATTCTGTAATTTGAGGCATCACCCTCTGGGGTGTTTTTGAGTCCCCCCCCCCAGTATTATCTGAGTTATTAATATTGTTGTTGTTAGGTGGCATCGAGTCGGTTCTGACTCAGAGAGAACCTATGTACAACAGAATGAAACACTGCCCGGTCCTGAGCCATCCTCAAAATCATTGCTATATTTGAGCCCATTGTTGCAGCCACTGTATCAATCCACCTCATTGAGGGTCTTCTTCTTTTTCATTGACCCTCTGCTTTACCAAGCATGATGTTCTTCTCCAGGGACTGATCCTTAACATGTCCCAGGTATGTGAAACTTAGTCTCACCATCCTTGCTTTAAGGAGCATTCTGGTTGTTAATGTTAGCTAAGTTTATGAGGCAGACACTTTTTCTGAGTGCTTTGTTTGTATTAACTGTCTTAGTGCATGTGATGGTTAAGATTGTGTGTCATCTTGGCTGGGCCATGATTCTCAGTGGGTTTTTTTTTCCCACTTGATGTCCTTTTATTTTATTCCTTACGGTTAATACTCTCCTAGAAGCAATGCTTCCAGACCTTCCAAGCCTGACCCATATCCAGATTCCCAGAGGGCTTAGATTTAGCCTGTGGCCTTCATGAAGTCAGTGCTTTCTGGGAAAGGGAGCCAAGGCAATTCACTCTAGAAGCCATGCACCAAGAAATAAAGATCAAATTCAGTGGATTCCACTTATCTTGTATTTTTAAAATAGTTCCAATGCCCTACTTCCTTCCAGAGCACGTGACTCATGGCCACCAGTGTCAGTAGGTGGAAGTGAGAAGTGCTCAGCACCTGGGAGTCCACTGCTGATGGTTGACTTCCAGTACCTAGCTTGTCCATTTAACCTGGCCAGAGTCTGGGGCTGATTGTTCTGCTGGGCCGCTGGCGATGACACTCTCTTCCCTGTGGGCCTCTATGCACCCTTCTACTGCCTTAAGGATGATTTGGAGTCTCCAGTCCAAGGCAAGGAGGTGAGGCTCTGTGAGCTGGTCATCCAGCAGTGATTCCCGCAGCACATCACTGAGCCTGTAGTCGGCTTGGGCCAGCAGCCGCAGGTGCAAAAGTGTTTTCTTTTTTATCACGCAGCACTGGGAGAGAGGAGAGGATGGAGAGCTCATCATGAGAGTGTCATCTGAACTCTCTGGAATTGTCAAGGTGAATAAGCAAGCCATCATTCCCAAACTTTGTAAACATCTTATAATGGTGGTGGTCCATATTTCCTATCAAGAAGTTGAAATGGTCATGTCAATGATGTTGAGGAGCTGGTTGCTGCTATTGTACGGGTTGATCTGTTTCACTATGTCGCAGTAAAGCAGATTGACCTCCCACCTAAGGGTGAGAAGAAGTCCTGGGGTCCTCTTTTCCTGCCAGCGAGTAGGAGCGGATCCAGGGGTTGGGCACAGACAGCCTGGGGGTCACGTTGAGGGATGGCAGGAACGCAGAGAGGGAGCCCTCCAGCAGGTGGGGGTTGCCACAGACAGCATACTCGGTCTTGCACATGTATGGACACTTGGCGAAGAAGCACACTTTGCTGGCTGGAGAGACAAAGGAAACACCCTGCAGGATTTCATTCTTGGTGACCTCTAGGATTTCCTTGGTGACATTCACTAGCTTCCCCACTGTTGGTGGCACCAGTCAGAAGTCCAGGATCCTGTCTAGGTGGAAAGCTGCAATCTCAACATTGTGTCTCTGGAAGTCAATGAAATAGAAGAAGTCCGCGGGCGTCTCCTCATCTGGCTGCTGTCTCATGGATTTGAACATGGCCGATTCTCAGTGTTTTATTGTGATCATTCCCATGATTGAATATACTGTGAGTAGCCAATCAGATGAAAAGGAGTCTTCTTGGGAGTGTGGCCCGCATCTGAATATAAGCAGACATTCTGGCGTTTTGCTCTTTCTGGATCCTGCTGCTGCCTCCTGTCTTCTCATCTCTGGTTCTTGGGACTTGAGATGTCAGCTTATCTGCCGAACTTGGGATTCGTAGATCTGCACAGCCTGTGAGCGGGAGCCCTGCTCTCCAACCTGTGGATCTTGGGCTTGCCAGCTTCTACAGCTGTGTGACTTGGGAGAGGCCTCTACCCTGATCCACGGACTTGGGACGTTCTAGCCTCTACAATCGTTTAAGCTGTTTCCTTGATATAAATCTCTCTCTCTATATATATTTATACACTTTACTGGTTTTGCTTCTCTAGAGAACCCAGCCTAAGACATTGCACAACAACCTTGTGTGGTAGGTACTATTATCATGTTAATTTTATAGAAGAAAAAACTGATGCATGGAGAAATTAAATAATTTGTTCAAGGACACTCTACGAATTCAATCTCAGGTAAAATGGTTTCATTTACATTACTAACTACTAATTTATATTGACATGGTAACCAATTGATAACTCATTTTGTTTTGTTTTTTATTGTTGTAGTCTAAATGAAGTTTATATTTCAAGTTAGTCTCCCATACAAAATTTTATACATACATTGTTATGTGACCCTAATTGCTCACCCCATTTTGCCACAGCACACTCCTCCTTTCCATCCCTGATTCCCCATGTCCAATCAACCAGCTCCTAACCCTCTCCGCCTTCACATCTCACCTCTGGACAGAAGCTGCCCCTTTGGTCTCTTGTATCTACTTGAACTAAGAGGCACAATCCTCACGAGTATCACTTTATGTCCCACAGTCCCAAACCCTGTCTGAAGAGCTGGCCTCGGAAATTGTTTTAGCTCTGGGCTGACAGAGAATCCAGGGGCCATGCTTTCTGGGGAACCTCCAGTCTCAGTCAGACCATTAAGTCTGGTCTTCTTACTAGAATTTGAGTTCTGCACCCCATCTTTCTGTTGGTCCATCAGGGACTCTCTGTTGTGTTCCCTGTCAGGCAGTCATCGGTGGTAGCCAGGCACCGTCTAGTTCTTCTGGTCTCAGGCTGATGAAGTCTCTGGTTTATGTGGCCCTTTCTGTCTCTTGGGCAAATACATTCCTTGTGTCTTTGGTGTTCTTCATTCTCCTTTACTCCAGGTGGTTGCGACCAATTGATGCATCTTAGATGGCTGCTTGCAAGCTTTTAAGACCCCAGATGCCACTCACCAAAGTAGGATGCAGAACATTTTCTTAATAAGCTTTGTTATGCCAATTGACCTAGGTGTCCCCTGAAAGCACAGTCCCCAGACTCCTATGCCTGTTACTCTGTCTCTCTAAGTATTTGATTGTATTCGGGAAACTTCTTAGCTTTGGTTTAGTCCAGTTGTAATGACTTCGCCTGTAGTGTGAGCTGTCCTTCCCTTCACATAAGATGATTCTTATCTACTATCTATTTAGTAACTAACCATCACCCTCCCTCCCCACCCCGTAACCATCAAAGAATGTTTTCTTCTGTGTTGAAAACTTTTCTTGAGTTCTTATAATAGTGATCTTATATAGTCCTTCTGTGACTGAATAAATTCACTCAGCATAATAAGTTCCAGCTTCCTCCACGTTATACGATGTTTCTCGGCTTCATTGTTGTTCTTTATCGTTGCATAGTATTCCATTGTGTGGATAGAGCACATTTTGTTTATCCATTCATCTGTTGATGGGCACCTAGGGTGTTTCCATCTTTTTGCTATTGTGAACAGTGCTGCAATGAACATGGGTGTGCATATATCTACTCATGTGATGGCTCTTATTTCTCTAGGATATATTCCAAGGAGCAGGAGAGCTGGATCGTATGGTACTTCTATTTCTAGCTTTTTAAGGAAGTGCCAAATTGATTTCCAAAGTGGTTGTACCATTATACATTCCCACCAACAGTGTATAAGTGTTCCAGTCTCTCCACAACCCCTCCAGCATTTATTATTTTGTCTTTTTTGGATTAAGGCTAGCCTTATTGGGATGAGACGATATCTCGTTGTAGTTCTGATCTGCATTTCTCTAATGGCTAATGATCATGAGCATTTCTTCATGTGTCTGTTAGCCATCTGAATATCTTCTTTGGTGAAGTGCCTGGTCATATCCTTTGCCCATTTTTTAATTGGGTTATTTGTCTTTTTGTTGTTGAGGTTTTGCAGTATCTTGTAGATTTTAGAGATTAGACGCTGATCAGATTTGTCATAGCCAAAAAATTTTCCCAGTGCGTAGGCTGTATTTTTACTCGTTTGGTGAAGTCTTTTGATGAGCATAAGTGTTTGATTTTTAGGAGCTCCCATTTATCTAGTCTCTCTTCTGGTGCTTGTGCATTGTTACTTATGGTTTGTGTTGTGTTTATGCCATGTATCAGGGCTCCTAGCATTGTCCCTATTTTTTCTTCCATGATCTTTATCATTTTCGATTTTATATTTAAGTCTTTGACCCATTTTGGGTTACTTTTTGTGCATGCTGTGAGATATGGGTCTTGTTTCAGTTTTTAACAGATAGATATACAGTTATGCAAGCACCATTTGTTAAAGAGACTGTCGTTTCCCCAATTAACGGATTTAGGGCCTTTGTCAAAAATCAACTGCTAATAGGTGGATGAATTTATGTCTGGATTCTCAATTCTGTTCGATTGGTCTATGTATCTGTTGTTGTACCAGTACCAGGCTCTTTTGACTACTGTGGTGGTATAATAGGTCCAAAAATCAGCTAGTGTAAGGCCTCCCACTTTGTTCTTCTTCTTAAGTAATGCTTTATTTATTTGGGGCCTCTTCCCTTTCCATATGAAGTTGGTGATTTGTTTCTCCATCTCATTAAAAAATTTGGATCGGGATTGCATTGTATCTGTAGATTGCTTTTGGTAGAATTGACATTTTGTTTTACGTATTTTGGAGCCCTGTTGTTGGGTGCGTAAATATTTATTATAGTTATGTCCTTGTGCTATATTGACCCTTTAACCATTATATAGTGCTCTTCCTTATCCTTTGTGGAGGATTTTACTTTAAAGTCTATTTTGTCAGCAATTAATATTGCCACTTCTGCTCTTTTTGAGTGTTGTTTGTTTGGTATATTTTTTTCCATCCTTTGAGTTTTAGCCTGTTTGTGTCTTTAAGTCTAAGGTGTGTCTCTTGTAGGCAGCATATAGATGGATCATGCTTTTTTACCCAGTCTGTCACTCTCTGTCTCTTTATTGGTGCACTAAGTCCATTTACATTCAGTGTAATTATTGATAAGTATGAGTTTAGTGCTGTCATCCTGATATCTCTTTTTGTGTGTTGTTCACAGTTTCTTTGTTCTCCTCAATTTTCTGTTCTGAGTTGTTTTTCTTTATGTATTTTTTTTTCACCTTTTTCTTTGTTGTAGATTTTGTGTTTGCTGGGTCTTTATGTTTTTGTACTTTTTTATTTTGATTTGTAGGATTGTTAGATTCCTTTGCAGTTACCTTAATATTTATCCATATTTTTCTAACTTTATACCAGTCTTTTATTACTTTAAATCGCCTTAACTTCCCCTCCGTATAGAAAATCAATGTCTCCATTTTGTAAGTCCCTCTATTTTTGTTTTAATATCATCCTTTTTTACATATTGATATCTGTTGCCCTATTTTCAAAGTTTTAGCTTTGATGTATTTTTGATTTCCCTATCTGAGTCAATATCTGGTTGCTCTGTCCTGTGTTCTAGTCTTGCATTGTTAGCTGGTGTTATTGATTAGCTAACCGTAGGACTCCCTTTAGTATTTCTTGTAATTTTGGTTTGGTTTTTGCAAACTTCTGTTTATCTGGAAATGCCCTAATTTCACCCTCATATTTGAGAGACAGTTTTGCTGGATATATAATTCTTGGCTGACAGTTATTTTCCTTCAAGGCTTTAAATACGTCATTCCATTGCCTTCTAGCCTGCATGGTTTCTGCTGAATAGTCCTAGCTTATTCTAATTGACTCTCCTTTGTAGATGACTTTTCTTTTATCCCTAGCTGCTCTTAAAATTCTCTCTTTATCTTTGGTTTTGATAAGTTTGATTATAATAAGTCTTGGTGACTTTCTTTTGGGATGTACTTTATGTGGGGTTCGATGAGCATCTTGGATAGATATCTTCTCATCTTTCATGATATCAGGGAAGTTTTCTGTCAAGAAATCTTCAACAAATTTTCTCTGTATTTTCTGTTATCCCCCTCGCCCCCTGTTCTGTTTCTCCAATCACTAGCAGGTTATTTCTCTTGATAGAGTCCCACATGACTTTCAGAGTTTCTTCATTCTTTTTAGTTCTTTTATCTGATTTCTCCTCAAATAAGTTGGTTTCAAGAGCTTTATGTTCAATGTCAATAATTCTAACTTCTACTGCCTCAATTCTGTTCCTATGACTTTCTATTGAGTTATCTAATTCTGAAATTTTATTGTGAATCTTCTGGATTTCTGATTGCTGTCTCTCTGGATTCTTGCAGGCTATTAAATTAAGCATTATGTTCTTGAATAACTTTGTTAAGTTCTGCTACTACTTTGTCCTTATGTTCTTTGGCAATTTCTACATATTGTCAAGTTTCCTTTCTAATTTCTAGAAGAGTTCTGTGTATTAATCTTTTGTATTCTGCCTCTGGTAATTCCAAGAAGTTCTCTTCCTCCAGAGAATTTATTGATTCTTTATTTTGGGAGCTTGGTGAAGCCATCATAGACTGCCTCTTCATGTGACTTGATATTGACTGTTGTTGCCGAGCCATCAATAAGTTATTATAATTTTATTTTGTATTTACTTAGTGATACCTAGCTTCTTATTTTGTTTTGTTTTGATATGCCTGAATAGGCTACTTTTCTGTGCTAGTTTGATTACTGACACGTTTGAATCTCTAACATCTTGTCACCAGGTAGCTAGTTCTGTAACTAAGTATGTGCACACAGGAATCCATTAAATTTTCCTATATGGGTTCAGCTCAGGTGTTCAGGCAGTCATTCACCGAGAGTGTGATGCAGACTCTCACCCCCAGTCCCAGAGAGGCATGGGTGATTGGTGCAGGAACTGGACTCTGGCTGTGGTAGGGGATCATGCACTGAGCCAGGCAGGGGGCTGAAGGCTGCCCCTGAGAGTCTGAAAGGAAAGTGTGTCCCTATTGTCTATGGTGAGTAGGTAGGTGAGTTTTGCAGCCAGACTATGAGCACCCCACTCTGTTGGCTCTAAAGACTTGAGGGCACCACTTTTTCTTGGACTCCTATAGCAGGTGACTAGGCACTTTAGGTGCTACCACCAGTCTTCAAGCCCCTGCTGCAGATCGATAAAGTACCTAGTTAAGGGGCAGGGCTGTTTCAAGGGTCACATATCTGCCAGTTCACAGCTGAAGAAGTTGAAGTTAAACTTAGGATGTTTGCCCTGTTGTACTGTGGTAGTGAGGACTAACGCTGTTGAGATGGGTCCCCACAAGTCTATACAGGGCTGTAAGGCACTCAGAGTCTGCGGACCCCTGATACCTGTTCCTAGCAAAGAAGCTGTACCGACCCTGTGTTCCTGGCTTAGGGGAACCAGTAACTTATTTGTTCTCTCTCCCAGGCCAGGAGAATGGGTCAGTGCACCTTTTGGGATCTACTTCCGGCCCAGTGGACACCCAGTACAGAGTGCGGAGGGAGGAGGTAAAAGGGAGAGATGTTTTTCTTAAATGGGCTTTTTTAAAAAAAATCCATGCGAAAGGGTGCACGCATGTACTTATCTTACCTTCTTGGGAGCTGCTTTTCACTGGTTCGGAGTGTCCAGGCAGAATCTCTGCTGCCGTGTCTCTCTCGAAGTGGAAACTTCTTCCCAAGTGCGCACACAGCACAGCTGTTTGACTACTTCACTGCGGACCAGTGATTTTTGTCCGTTCTGGGAGCTGATACCTTGCCCTAAACATTCCCTCTGAGGCAGACATCCACTGAGGTGAGTGTATTCTAGGTTCATACCCATCTCTCAGAGCAATGCTTGAAAACTATCAGAATCTTTCATTGTTTTACTTTAAAGAGCTTTTTATTTACCAAACTTAGGTGTTCAATTCACAGTCTTCTAGACACTGGTTCTGCACATTTCTGCATATCCACACCTTTTGTTACCTGACTCCAGGAGTGTGCCGGTAAATGTTTAATAATAAGCTATCCAGGGGAAAACAAGTCCTAATTTGTAGAATGTGATGATTCAATGGTGTAAATATTCCTACTATGGCTAATTTCAGGATAGTGACACAAGGTCACTGAACGCAGAGCTGGGAAGAAACACCTATATTCACCCACCACTTAATCTGATATCTGTTGGGGTCTCTCTGCCAACTTGTCCCTATAACCCAAAAATATGCCATGTCAGTCAAGAGCAATCTGGCTTTATAAAAAATTCTGTGACAGACCATATGAATTTACATACTACCCTCCCTTGGCTGCCTTTTCCTGGTTTTCTCACACATTAACTGGCCTGATGAGACAAATTATGACCAGGCCTTCAGTTCACTCTCCTGTCTCCCTCCCAAGGACACAGAGTCCCACCTCCTCTTTAATGGGGTCTCTGTCATAAGTGATCAGACATTCTTTGATCTGTCACATTCTACTCCTGGATGGTGAAGGTGAGGAGGTTGTATCCTAGGGTTGAAGCATGGGACGAGGAAGTGCCCCTCATACTGATGCAAACTTCATTTAGCATAATTAAAAAAAAATAAATCCATTGCCATTGCCATTAAGATTTTCAAGGCTATAAATCTTTGCAGAATCAGACTGGCACCCATGGAGCAGCTGGTGTGTTTGAACCACCAGCCTTCGGTTAGCTGCTGAGCACTCAACCAGTGAGCCACCAGGGTTCGTTTCATTTAGCATACCAACCAAATAATCTGTTTCCATACTGTAGACTCTAAGTGTGTCTAAGCTGTTCTGAGATCACAGCTTTCTTCTCTTGAGAGCTTATGTCAAGCACCCTCCTTATTGGTGTTGGGCCTCATTTCATTCCTCAGTATTATTCTGCTAGGAGTTTGGCTTCCATGGTGATGTGTCTTTTGGCTCAGTATGGAGTATAAATTGATTCATACTGGTATCTGTCACCATTTAATAACCTTTTATAGCCCATGTGCCAGACCTGAATCATATAAAGAAAATAAAAACCAAACCAAACTCTTTGCCACTGAGTCAGTTATGACTCATGGTGACCATGTTTTACAGAGTAGAACGGCTCCATTGGGTTTTCTTGGCTGTAATCTTTATGAAAGCAGATCACCAGGCCTTTCTTCTGTGCCTCTAGATGGGTTTGAACTGCCAAACTTTAGAAGTCGAGTGCAAACCATTTGTGCCACCCAAACCAAATCAAACCCACTGCAGTCAAGTCGATTCCGACTTGTAGCAACGCAATAGGTTTTCCATGGCTGCAAATCTTTATGGAAGCAGACTGCCACATCTTTTTCCCTCTGAGTAGCTGAAGGGTTAGAACTGCTGACCTTTTGGTCAGCAGCCAAGTACTTTAACCACTGCACCACCAGGGACCCTTTTGCTCCACCCAGAGACCTATAAAGAAAAAACAAAAAAAAAAAAGAAAAATCGTTGCTGTCAAGTCAATTCTGACTCTTGGCAATCCCATGTATTACAGAGTAGAACTGCTCCATAAAGTTTTCTTGACTGTAATCTTTACATAAGCAGATCACCAGGCCTTTCTTCCATGGTGCCACTGGGTGGGGTTGAACCACCAACCTTTAGATTAGCAATCGAGTGCAAACAATTTGTGCCACCCAGGGAATTTATAAAGAAAATAGCAGTGTTGTATTAGCTAGGATATTGGTTCAGCAACATTAATAAAGGCTAAAATAATAGTGGCTTATGTAAGAGTGAATATTGATTATACTTTTTTTGAAAAATTTGAGCTGGCAGGTGATTTACTGAGGTAGGATGACTTCACAAGATTATTTATCTTTCTTCTCTGTCATCCAACCCCTTGGGTCCTACCTTGTCCATGTTCCAGTAATGTGAAAGAGAAAGTGTAGGGCAAGCATATTCCTGTAAGGGCACAGGCAAAAAAATTCCATGTATTTCTTTTGATCACATCTCATTGGACAGAACTTAGTCACATGGCCATATCTAGCTGCAAAGGAGGAGGGAAAATGGCATCTCTATCTGGACAGCAATGTGCCATGCTAAAATTTTATTTTATTTCTCTTACAAAGTATATATATTACTAAAAGTAGGGACTAAATATCCAGGCGACTATTAGGAGCTCTGGTGGTGCAGTGGTTAAGCACTTGGCTGCTAGCCTCAAGGTTGGAGGTTAGAAGCCACCAGCTGCTCTGCAGGAGAAAGATGTGGCAGTCTGCTTCCAAAAAGATTACAGCCTTAGACACTGTTATGTATTGAATGTGTCCTCCAAAAATGTGTGTTAACTTGGCTAAGCCATGAGTCCCAGAATTTTGTGATTGTCCACCATTTGTCATCTGATGTGATTTTCCTATGTGTTGTAAATCCTATCTTTATGATCTTAATGAGGCAGGACCAGAGGCAGTTATTATTATGAGGCAGGACTCAAGCTATAAGGTTGGATTGTATTTTGAGTCATTCTCTTTTGAGATATAAACAGAAGCAAACAGAGAGATAAGGGGGAACCTCATGCCACTAAGAATGAAGAACCAGGAGGGAAGCATGTCCTTTGGGCCCATTGTCTCTGAGCTGAGAAGCTCTTAGAGCAGGGGAAGATTGATGACAAGGACCTTCTCTCAGAGTTGACAGAGACAAAATGCCTTCCCCTGGAGCTGGCACCCTGAATTTGGACTTGTAGCCTCCTAGACTGTGAGATAATAAATTTCTCTTTGTTAAAGCCATCCACTTTTGGTATTTCTGTTATTGCAACACTAAATAACTAAAACAGAATTTGGTACTGAGAGTCGTCTGCTACTCTAGCAGCTATCTACCATGTGGAAGCAGTTTTGAAACTGAATGGGTAGAGGCTGGAAGAGTTTTAAAGTGCATAATAGTAAAAGTCTAGATTTCTTTGGAGAGACTGCTGGTGGAATTATGGACATCAAAGACAATTTTGGTGAGGACTCAGAAGGATGTGAAGAAAACTGTTACACTGGAGATGGTGCAAACATTGAGAAGCAGCACTAGAGGAACAGCAGTAGGAGAACCAGATCAGTGCCATATGGCACTGGAGCTGACCTACGGAGCAAGAGAGTTGAGTGCCTTTGCACAGGGGGCTTCCTGGTGAAGTGGGGTGCCTCCAAGCACTTATTAGTGGAGCTAGGCTTGCTGACCCATGGAGCAAGAGAGCTGAGTGACTTTCAGCTGAAGGTTACTGGCAGAGTGGGATGCCTTCAGGCACTTATCGGTGGAGCTAAAGAGCTTTGGAACAGTTGCCCCAGCAGGACAGACGTAGGCAGTGAGTCCCAAGGGGCCGAAAGGCCAAGGAACCAGAAAGCAGAAGCTGAAGAGACAAGGAACACAGGAAGAAGTGCCTAAGTCTCAAAGGTAGGGCCATGACCTCTGAGATCTCAAAGTGTATCGTCGCCACTCACATGGACTAGGAGAATGCGGCAGAGTTGCTGTTCCAGTGGGCCTGGAAGGTGGAGCTGAAGCCCAGGGCTGAGGGGCCTCCACTTAGAATCTGGAGAGTGTTGCCAATACCTAGAGTCTGGGGGACAGTGCCGTTGCCTAAATGGTCTCAGAGAACAGAAGATTATTTTCAAGCCTTAAGGGCTAATGTAATGTGTTCTGCTAACTTGCTTGGTGCCTGTTATCCCTTCTTTCCCTCCAGTTTCTCCCATTTGTAATAGAAATGTCTAGCTTGTGCTTGTTCTACCATTGTACTTTGGAAGCAGACAATGTGTATTCTAGATTTCACAGATGAAGACAAATTTTTGGATTTTGAACTTAGAGTTGATTTAAGACTTTTGCTATGATATGATAGGGTGAATATGTTTTACATGTGGCAAGGACATGAATTTTTGGTGGCCAAAGGGTGAAATGTTATGGATTGAATTGTGTCCCCCCAAAATGTTTCAGCTTGACTAGATGATGATTCCCAGTACTGTGTGATTGTCTTCCATTTTGTCATCTGATGTGATTTTCCTATGTGTTGTAAATCCTACCTCTATGATGTTAGTGAGGCAAGATTAGAGGCAGTTATGATAATAAGGCAGGACTCAATCTATAAGATTCGATTGTATTTTGAGTCAATCTCTTTGAGATATAAAAGAGAAGAGAGCAGAGACACAAGGGGGACCCCATGCCATCAAGAATGAAGAACTAGGAGGGAAGTGTGTCATTTGGACCCAAGGTCCCTGAGCTGAGAAGCTCCTAGATGAGGGGAAGATTGATGATGAGGACCTTCCCCCAGAGCTGAAAGAGAGAGAAAGCCTTCCCCTGGAGCTTGTACCCTGAATTTGGACTTTTAGCTTCCTAGACTGTGAGAGAATAAATTTCTGTTTGTTAAAGCCATCCTCTTGTGGTATTTCTGCTTAGCAGCACTAGATAACTAAAACAGACTCCCTATGAGGCAGTTCTACTCTGTCCTATAGTGTCACTATGAGTTAGAATTGATTTGAGAGCAACTGATTTGGTTTTGGTATTAACAATCTCAGCCACAGGTATTACCCGTGACAAAATGAAGGTAAGCTCATTATTAATTGATCAAGCACCCTCAAACACTCCAAAATATTTCATCAGTCATTTATTTCAGGTTCAAGTGATAGAAGCTAAATAGTCTCTATAAAGGTATGGAGATTCATGGTAGAATGTCTGCTGTATTTAACTTAGCCCTGTGGCTCTTTCATGGGGTGGGGTGGGGTAGTTAGTCTTGGATTCTGTTCCCCAGGTCTTCTTTCCTGTTCCCTCCACTTCCCACTCTCCCTCACTCAGAATACCTTAAACCTATTAAACTTCTTCACTATCCCCTACCCAATGTTCCTGTGTTTGGTTTGTGGCCTGACAAGCCTGTACTCTCCTAACTCTGCTACTAAATAACAAATGTGTTCTGAGGGTGGGATAAAAAGGAAAATGAGGCACTCAAGATGATATGGCCTTCTTAACACATGGGGTCACCATGAGTCTGAATTGATTGAACAGCAATGGGTTATGTCTAAAAGACAAACAGGTTTTTTTCACCACAAAGACAACTAACCTACTAAAATATCATGTACCTTCATTATAATATTGAGTTATTGCAAAAGACCTGGCTTTCTTTCTGGGATTTCCTACCTGTACTCATTGCCCTTGAGTTGATTCTGACTCATAGTAACCCTATAGGATAGAATAGAACAGAACTACCCCATGGGGTTTCCAAGACTTCCTAGGTACGTTTTATTGCTTCAACCTCTTCAGACCTTCTTATTACTGACCCTGCATGTACCTGGTATTGGTTAGGACAGAACCCCTCCTCTTTTCAGCTACTCTTCTCAACATGGCCTGACATGTTTTCTAGTGAAAACCTGATGGCTGTCTCGAGGTTCTCCTGTTCTCAGGTCCATTAGACACCCAATTGCTCTCTCTACTTCCTCTTGCACAGACATCACTACCATGCTGTTCTTATGGCTGCTGATGGTTTGCCTCTACCCTCATGTTTGGAGTTTGCAGGATACATTTTCACAATTTATTTCACTAGAATAAACCTACTTTTATTCTCTTTTCCTCTTTTTTAATTTTATTATTTTTCTCTTCTTTATCTGATTGAAATTGTCAAGGATTTCATTTTGCTTGGGTCCACAAAAAACACCCAAAGAAGCAGCAGTCAAGAAATCACATGATGCATTGCACTGGGCAAATTTGCTGCAAAAGACCTTTTGAAAGTATAAAAAAGCAAAGATGTCACCTTACGGACTAAGGTGCAACTGACCCAAATCATGGTGTTTTCAATCGCCTCATATTCATGGGAAAGCTGGGCAATGAATAAGGAAGATCAAAGAAGAATTGACGCCTTTGAATTTTGGTGTTTGGTGAAGAATATTGAATATACCACGGACTGCCAAAAGAATGAACAAATCTGTCTTGGAGGAAGAATGCTCCTTCTAAGAATGCTCCTTAGAAGCACGAATGGTGGGACTTCATTTTATGTACTTTGGACATGTTATCAGGAAGGATCAGTTCCTGAAGAAGGACATCATGCTTGGTACAGTAGAGGGTTAGCGAAAAAGAGAAAGACCTTCAAAGAGATGAACTGATACAGTGGCTGCAACAATGGACTCAAGCATAACAACGATATTAAGGATAGCACAGGACCAGGCAGTGTTTCATTCCGGTGTACATGAGGTCGTTATGATTCGGTACCGACTCCACGGGCCTAACAAAAACAACAACCTGCCATCTCTAATTTAATTCTCCCTCTCTCGTTATTGTAAACTCTTTTAAGACTTGGAAAATAGAAATAACAAATAAATAATATGAACCCTTTCCTGTCATAGTGATAGTATGAAGATCACATGGAATAATGTATGTGAAAGCACTATGCAAATTCTGTTGTTATATAAATGCAAGAAAAAATTACAGATGTATAAAGGAGAAAAAACTGCTGAAAAATTAGAATTAAGTAAGTTTGTTCCAAGGCTTTGTATAATTTAAATGCCTGTTTTCTTTTTACCTAAAATTTTTGAATCTGTAGGGGGAAAAATTGGTAAACTACAAAATTATGTAAGCTTTATAAAAGTAAGATTTGAAGATGACCTTTTAATCTTAATCCTCTCTCTCTCTCTGTATATATATATGTATACATAGTGTGTATACATAGTATACATATGTACGTATACATAGTGTGTATACACGGTATACATATAGATTTACACACACACACACACACATACACACACACTAGTATAAAGAAAGGGACATGTTTTGCAAGGGCAAAGTGAAGTAAATAGAAGAAAATTGGGAAGTTTTGGCATAATATGCAAATATCTTCTTAGTAATACTGGTTCCTGACCTGGGTTTTTCAACAGTGAAAGGTATAGACAGTTTCATACAATTTTCGTACAATTTTCCTAACAGTAATTTACTTTTAATTTAGTTCCATTAAAAAATAAATGCAATAGTGTCCTTCCTTCTTTGTGGGAAGGTTAAAAAAAAATCAAACAAAATAGAGACACAACTCAAAACCCATTAGGTATCTACACTGATTAAAATCATTTTGTAATTTGTGAAAGTTCCATTTTTTTCTTTCATTGTAGCTCCTGTTTGATATTCAGAGAAGAGAACAAACAAGTTAACCATATTTCAGTGAAGTCAAATTTATATGAAAAGGGTCACCTCAGCAACCCTGGTGGTCCCCAACTTTTATTTATCTTGTGAGATTTTCCGAGAGAACAACCTCCCCTTGAGTTTTTCCACAAGAAGACAGAGAGTTGACAAAACACCAATCAATGATCCATCTAAGCTTCAGCTAAATTAGCTAGAGGGGCATGGGTCCGTGTTCACAAGACTTTCTAAAGCTTAAGTTTACCTGAGGGGTTCATAACATTTTGTCTGAAAAAAAAAAGCTGTGAACGAATGTTGCACTTCTCTATCTTACTTCACAGGCCTGAAAAGTGGACCTTGCATTAAATCTAAACGAAGCATCAGAGACTTGGAAAAAAGTATATTGGTCAATTTCTACTACGAACTGTTATTGTTTATGTTCATTCTGGGAATATGTAAACAGCATTTTTTTTTGTTGTTCGTAGAAGTCTCAACATTTTTGAAAAATTTGCAACTACGAAATGGAAATTTCTTTAGAAAAAGCTTCTCTAGGAAATTCTTTAGGAAAAACTTCCTTTTATACATTTCTGTAGTGCTCATGGAAAGTCAGTTACAACTCATTGAGAAATTTGGGGTGTTGGCTCTGATTTTACAATTCTCAGAGTTTTGATGTACATGATTATACATTAAGCATATATATCTGAAGCCCAGTGTCTTAGTCATCTAGTGCTGCCGTAACAGAAATACCACAAGTGGATGGTTTTAACGAAGAGAAGTTTATTTCCTTACAGTGAAGTAGGCTAAAAGTCCAAATTCAAGGTGTCAGCTCCAGGGGAAGGCTTTCTCTCTCTCGGCCTTCTCATCAGTGTTCCCCGCAGACTAGGAACTTCTAGGCACAGGGACGCCGGTCCAAAGGACGCACTCTGCTCCCGGCACTGCTTTCTTGATGGTATGAGGTCCCCCTGTCTCACTGCTCACTTCTGTCTTTTATATCTCAAGAGATTGTCCCAGGACACAATCCAGTCTTGCAGATCAAGTCCTGCCTTACTAACACAACTGCCACCCATCCTCCCTCATTAACATCATAGAGGCAGGTTTACAACGTACAGGAAAATCAGATAGTACTGGAAATCATGGTCTAGCCAAATTGATGCACACATTTTTTGGGGGACATAATTCAAACCATGACACCCAGTAATGTTAAAATTTAAGGTGTATTTAATGTCAGAGAGCTAAGGGAGTCAGAAATAATGAATATGCATACCATCAATGCGTGTTTTAAGGTACTTAAAAACATTTAACAGCAAAGCCCAGATGATATATTACTCATGTCTTTATTATAAAAAGTGATCATATCATAGAGGTAGCACACACAGTATGAGATTTCATAGTTGCCATGGTAACTATATATTTTTTACTGAACAGAAGAATACATAACTGCACACAGTCTTTGTAATTTATTAAGCTGGTAATTTACAGTAGATTTAAAGATAGTGTGCCTGTAATTTTTTTTTTAGTTTCAAATTGTAATATGCCCATTTTCATTATTTTGAGTTTAATGAAACAAAATAAAAAGTTATTTTCTTTTTACCATTTTAGTTTTTGTGGTTGTTCTAAAACATTAGAAAAAATTATAAGTTTTTCCAAGTTATTTTCTAGCAGTTGGGGCTTAAGGAGTTTTTTTTTTTTTTTTTTAAAGATCTTTTCATGCAATCTATCAGGCTATTGAAAAGTAAAGCACTTCTACTATAACACAAGCTAAATTATGCTTATTCTGCGCCAGACTATTCTTTAAGAAATTTATAAATATTAATTCATTTAATCTTAATTTGTAAAATCTTAATATCTTCCTTGTAGTGTGGATCTCTCCAGAAGTCAGATCAACAGCAAGAGCCAGACTGAGTGAAGGAGAGAAAGAAAAATCAAATCTTCCTGTAGCTCTTCTAGGATATCCTCTTTCTATTTGCAGGGAGAATAAGATACTCAGAATCTAGTATAGAATATTAAATTTGAGTAATACAGAAACATATTGGGATAAAAATATAATGTTTCCTCTGAAAAACACATTTGTTTGTGTTGTTCTTCCTTACCAATACCATCATCCTTTTCTGTACCTCTTGAGTCTTGTCTAAGAAATTTTGAATATATTTATGCTTCTACATAGCTTTTGTTCTCTTTCTTTCACCTCAGTCCATTTTTAAAAGCTTATACTAGGTCAGAGTTACTTTCTTGCATTCAGTATTTTCCTAAACTCTGAAAAATGTTTTTCTTCACTGACCATCAATTACCTTTATTTTTAAAAATCTTGAAAATACAGGAAGTTGAAAAAGGAAACAGTACCCATTGTACTATAACCTAAGCAAAAAATGTTGTTGCCATTGTAATTTTATTTTAAATAACTGCATTTGATTTATATACTTTTTTATTACACTGCATACACAGCATATCTTGATTTAGTCAATTAATAATATATTACTTCTAATATCTTGATAAATATTTCAGATGGCTGCATGGTGTGTGCCTATCATTGTTGGCTTATCCATTCCCCTATGGTTGGAAGTTTAGCTTTCTTTTAATTCTGTTTCATTATAAATATTGTTGCTTTAATTGCCTTTACTCATAAGATTTTTTTTCATGATTTTTTAACAGAGATTCCCAGAGATAGAATTTTAAGAATCCAGGTATTCTGAATCCAAATCCACAGTTAGTTAACAGGATCCTTTTCAATCATGTCATTAGAGCTTTTTTGAGGCCCTAAATTAGATTCTACAGAAGATTAACTCAAATAGAGAGAAAAGGTATTAGAACAAAATTTCCAGCTCAGACCTTCTGTCCCTTCACCTTCCATGCACCATGGTTTCTGTATGGAAGTCCTAGAAAGAGGAAACAGCATCAAGGAATGTTGGAAGGTTATTTTATTTGGCTCCTTTCTGCCCAATCATGCTCATCTAAAAATGTGAAAATTTATTGTGAGTACACAATTGTTGTGAGTATAAATGAGATAAGGATGTGAAAATTATATGAGAATTGTATGTAAACTTCAGATAGCAGCCCTAAACTCAAATATTCAGATGTCAGTTAGGTAGCAGAACTGAGGGAAAATTTAGAAGGAATGATAGAAATTGTGATTGGTAGAGAATGCAAATCCAGGATAAAACCTCACTACAACCATATGCCATGGGTCACACAAGTTCTGCCCGCTGGCCTGACTTAACCATCAATTTGTACCCCTGATGTAATTTTCTATCTTTGAATTTTTTCAATTTTTTTCAATGGAACGCTGGATTTTCCACAGAAAACACTACTTCCCATCTCCAACTGTGCCAACTTCTTAGACTCCCTTCACTCATGAAGGCAGTACTGAGGGGGTAAAGATCCCTTTACACATCATTTACCTAACATCATTCTGTGATTTTCACTGAAATGGCCACATGTTCTTTCTCATCATTTCTCAGAAATGCTCCACTTTCTAATCTAATTTTCTCATTATTTGTTTCAATAACAATGATATACGGTCATCATCGAAATTTGAACCATACCAAAGGAATAAAATGCAGTTAAAAGAAAAATTTCTGGAAGTTCTGGCAAAATGGCGCTCTAGGCAGAAGCACCATGCCACCCCTCCACAGCAAAGATCCAAAAAACTAAGCCAAACAGAGAATACAACAATCCTGAAACCCTAAAACATCAAATGAAAAGATAAGAACTCAGCCAAGCACCAAGTGGAGTGAGAAAACCGACAGAGAACGGAGAGCGAGGAGAAATTCTTGCAGAGATCCCCTACGAGCTAACGCAGCGCGGATCCGACATCTTGGACTCCTATCGGAGACCAGCAAACAGGGGGTACGAGAAAGTAGCCTCATGGAGCATCCAGCAGGAGATAAATCAACTGGTAATTTGCGATATACGCTTTCCCACCCCCCAC